>NW_027129144.1:53260-85260 GCF_037325665.1 Littorina saxatilis
ACGCCACCAGGCGTGAAAGGCAGTAAGTAAGTAAGTATTGTATGTTTTACGTCTTTTCTCCGGCGGAGAAGTGAAAGTGTCAACTTATCTCCACATTGTTGCTCAAACGTGTGGACAGGCATAGCGTCACAAGATGGCGCCTTGTAGCAGACGTAACACGCGAGAGCTATATGTTCGCCGGCCGTTCCGAATGACTGTGTTTGCAGCTTCCAAATTTAAGATCGCCAGGCGGGAGGGTGAAAAGTAATTTTAAATTCGCAAGATGCGATTTGAACCCACCATTGGCGTATGTAAACTTTTGTTTTAGCAGGCAAACTTTATAATAACTGAAAAATATAACTGAAATATCTTGCCCCTGGTGCACGTTGAAAGAGGAAAAGCAGGAGTTAGGCAGTGAAGCAAGACGGACCCACCTCTTCCTTGTACTCATCACATTCAGGACATCTGCGCTTATCCAGTTCTTTCTGACGTTTGTTCTTCTTGCGGTTTGCCCGTGCCAGAGCTGCCTTCTCCCTGAAACAGCCACGCCACAGTTCTTATCGGCTACCTTGTAACGCCTTAATGGCAGAAACTTTGCTGCAGCTTAACACGTGAGGATTGTCAGGCGGACCACAGACACTGCTAGACAGAGTGACTATCTGGGAAAATTGACAAATATACAACCACCAAACAAGCAGAAATCACCCATCTTTCACATCTAAAGGACGCACTCAAACTAGTGGACTGTACATCACTTCATTTCAACAATAACAACTGCAGTAAGCATCATTCTAACTACATCCGACATTCAATTGTAAGTTTCTAAAAGAGGGAGAAACAAAAAGTGGCCTACCCCACAAAAAAAGATGTACACATGACACAATCTCACCATTATATCAGCCTTTAGTGAAATTGATTTCAAAAGAAAGTATCTTACTGCACAAATTGAAATACAAAGCATAACGTGCAGTAGGAGCAGATATATATTTGAAGAAAAACACACGGTGAGAAGTAAGTGAGAGTTATGCAGAACAAGGTTTCTGGCACCTGAAAGAATGAGAAGCATTGCAATGAAAACATCAACTTCATTTCGAGAGTACTGGTTGGTTGTTGGTTTTTACCAACCCTTCAACCTGTTTCGCTATTCGGTAACGATTCCATTCTGTTTTCCTTCTCAGTCTACATGGTGGTCTTCGTGAAACTATTTACATTTAAGTTATCACTGTAAAATGAAGAAGGTTAGACAAGAAAACTCATATGTTTTAACATAATTTTGTTTCTTCAAATCTTGTCCAAAATCTTGATGTTTAAAGCACTGACTTTGCCTCCAGGTCCAGCTGGTCTTCCAGCTTGGCGATCTTGCCCTCCAGGGCGGCGATGGTGGCCTTGGTGCGCGTCCGGTTCTGACCCTCCAGCTCCCGCAGCTTCTCACGCATGTCCTTGATCTGACGCTCCAACGCCAGGCGCTGGTTCTCCCGCTTCTGCGACACCGAGCGCTCCGCAGCAAGCTCCGAGGCCATCTTCTCCATCTGCACGTGAAAGGCCAAGTACACAATGTTCAGACTTGCAAACCACAGTTTTCAACAACAACAAAACTAAACCTGACAGTCAAATAGTGATAACACAGACATTCCATGAATAAATCACGAAAAAGCCATCTAAAATTGTGTCCTAGGGGCTCACCCAGAAAGTATGATTTCAGCCTTAAGTTCGTGTTGTGAGAATGTCATAAACAAATATGACAACAATTACATCACAGACATTTTAATCTAAGATCTTCTTCTTCGTTCGTGGGCTGAAACTCCCACGTACACTCGTGTTTTTTGCACGAGTGGAATTTTACGTGTATGACCGTTTTTTTACCCCGCCATTTAGGCAGCCATACGCCGTTTTCGGAGGAAGCATGCTGAGTATTTTCGTGTTTCTATAACCCACCGATCTCTGACATGGATTACAGGATCTTTTTCGTGCGCACTTGGTCTTGTGCTTGCGTGTACACACGGGGGTGTTCGGACACCGAGGAGAGTCTGCACACAAAGTTGACTCTGAGAAATAAATCTCTCGCCGAACGTGGGGACGAACTCACGCTGACAGCGGCCAACTGGACACAAATCCAGCGCGCTACCGATTGAGCTACATTCCCGCCCCTTAATCTAAGATGATAATGATAATCTACCCAGGAAAATGGGAAATGACAGGCTGAGGTACATTCAAACAAATACACACTTCGGACACGGCTTCTTGTTCTGTGTTCCTAAATTTTAAAACATTAAACACGAACATGATGTTTTGCAACTGACCGCGATCATTGACTTGCGAGCCTTGTCATTGGCCTGTTCAAGGTTGGTGTGCTCGTCTTCCAGCTCATCCTCCAACTCGGAAATGCGCACTTCCAACCGTCGCTTCTCGTCCCGCATGCATTGCCTGAAATCACGTCAACATCACCCATCACAACACATCTCCTGCCAATAAAGCCACTGCAATGTCATGCCAACAAACAACCCAAGTCCTTTCTACCGTTTATCATTATCACGTCAAAGTCAAGAACACTATATAATCTGTGTGACCCTTTCTTTAAGAAAATGAAGTGCGTTATTTTTCTTGTGCAGAGACTTTAAGTTAAAACAAAATGTGTAAGGCGGTTCAAGCAGTCTGCTGACACCTTCATTTATATAACATGAACACATAACTGTATTTACATCAGTTTTGGCAAATCTTCAACCCTGACTGTTTCATCATTACAGAATACAGGTAAGCCACATGAAAAAACATAGTATTCCTCAGAGAAAACTTTAAAAATGCTGCCATTTATTTATCAAACATGATGTGTATATTGCAACAGTGTAACTGATAGAGGAATATTTCTTCAATATTGTTAGAAAACACATTTTACACAAGTGGTTCGAGGGAACACTGTAAGGGCAAAGTTTGGTAAATGAGACAACAGACTTAATTGCATTTCCTTGGACAAAACAGCCACAACTGCCCCCCCCCCACCCCCCACCCCACCCCCCCCCCCCCCCCCCCCCCGTCCTCCCCGACTTCCCTCTTCCAAATCTCCTCAAAATTAAAAAAAAAGACTTTGAAATTCAAAGGAAGAAACGGACGATAATGTAGTTTGTTCACAAGTAGCGTCTGTGCCATATTTTGTGTGCACACAATGAATCTCAGCAGGCTAATAACCATATATATATATATAGCCTAGTGTCCACAAGGAAGCTTCTTATGTCATATTGAGTTGCCCAAAATACCGCAGGACAAAGATTTTAACCATAAAACCCCAAGAATAAAACCCCAAGAATAAAACCCCAAGAATAAAACCCCAAGAATAAAACCAAACCAGAAGCTCTTCTCATTTGTTTCACAGCTATCTTTGTTGAAGGTCCTTGTCTACATTTTTATACCGAAATCGCCATTTGACCATTAAAATGCAGAGTCTATTATCTACAAATATCAACAATACACCCCCTTTCGATCAGGAAAGACGAAGCCAGTGTAGCCGTTTGAAAATTCATTGTAGTATTCCAGCGTAGTACTCATAGGAGGATATCCTTATTTGGAAAATGCCAAGCGCAAAACTCCTCTCAAATCCCGTGCATTTTGTGCGTTTAAAAAAAAGCGTGGACAGCGCTCCAGTGTCAAACTGTTGCTGCACTTGTTTGGGCGTGGCTATAAGCATTGTGACATGAATTTGATTGGTCAGTATTTTTAGGCAAAGCACATGTTCTCAGCAAACAGAAAACAAAATATTGGAAGCGTGAGTCACGCTACCCAAAAATAAAATCTTTTTTTACATATATTTTTTGTTCTATAACTTTTTCCCCATGGTTCATTCATCATTTGACATAATTTTGTATCGAAATCTAACCATAAGATTATTGAAAAAAAGCAAAAATGTAGACGACCACCTTTAAAATTCATTGTATTTGTTATTAGCTTTCAATGCAAACCTACCACCAATCGTGTATCCAAAGGTTACATGAAATAGAACACAAACTGATATATACAAGACAAGTCGCGTAAGGCGAAAATACAACATTTAGTCAAGTAGCTGTCGAACTCACAGAATAAAACTGAACGCAATGCAACGCAGCAAGACCGTATACTCGTAGCATCGTCAGTCCACCGCTCACGGCAAAGGCGGTGAAATTGACAAGAAGAGCGGGGTAGTAGTTGCGCTGAGAGGGATAGCACGCTTTTCTGTACCTCTCTTCGTTTTAACTTTCTGAGCGTGTTTTTAATCCAAACATATCATATCTATATGTTTTTGGAATCAGGAACCGACAAGGAATAAGATGAACGTGTTTTTAAATTGATTTCGACAATTTAATTTTGATAATAATTTTTATATATTTAATTTTTAGAGCTTGTTTTTAATCCAAATATAACATATTTATATGTTTTTGGAATCAGCAAATGATGGAGAATAAGATGAACGTAAATTTGGATCGTTTTTTTTTACAATTTTCAGATTTTTAATGACCAAAGTCATACCGAAGTCCGGGCTTCGTCGAAGATTAATTGACCAATATTTCAACCAATTTGGTTGAAAAATGAGGGCGTGACAGTGCCGCCTCAACTTTCACGAAAAGCCGGATATGACGTCATCAAAGACATTTATAAAAAAAAATGAAAAAAACGTGTGAGGATATCATACCCAGAAACTCTCATGTCAAATTTCATAAAGATCGGTCCAGTAGTTTAGTCTGAACCGCTCTACACACACACACACAGAGACACACACACACACATACACCATGACCCTCGTCTCGATTCCCCCCTCTACGTTAAAACATTTAGTCAAAACTTGACTAAATGGAAAAATAAGGGACCTCCTTTCCAAAACATTTTAGTGAAAAACTATAACAGATACAAAAGTGTTTCACATATTGCAGTACAAAGGTAACTGCAGGAATTTAAAAGACAGAACGATGCAAATGTTCAAATTATCTTTCTATTTGGGTTTGCAGTTGTAACCATAAAATGAAGAAAACATTTGAAGTCTGGAGAATAGCGGTGGATGAAAAAAAAGGAGCCGTTAAAGGCTGAGACTTACTTGCTAATGCCAATCTGATTAGCCAGTTCATCCCTCTCGGCCTCTGCGTTACACCTCTGGCGCTCAGCCAGTGACAGGTCTCCCTGAAGCTTGTGAAACAATGCCTCCATGTTCTTCACATGAAAAACCACACCAAGCAATCATACACCACAACAATCCATCACACACAAAAAGTTATCACACGTCACAAGAAGCCATCATACACCACAACAAACCATCACACATCATAACAAACCATCACACGTCACAACAAACCATCACACGTCACAACAAACCATCACACATCATAACAAACCATCACACATCACAACAAACCATCACACATCACAACAAACAGTCACACATCACAGCAAACCATCACACATCACAACAAACAGTCACACATCACAACTAACAGTCACACATCACAACAAACAGTCACACATCACAACAAACCATCACACATCACAACAAACAGTCACACATCACAACAAACCATCACACATCACAACTAACAGTCACACATCACAACAAACAGTCACACATCACAACAAACAGTCACACATCACAACAAACAGTCACACATCACAACAAACAATCATACATCATAACAAACCATCACACATCATAACAAACCATCACACATCACAACAAACCATCACACATCACAACAAACCATCACACATCACAACAAACCATCACACATCACAACAAACCATCACACATCACAACAAGCCATCACACATCACAACAAACCATCACACATCACATCAAACAATCACACATCACAACAAACAATCACACATCATAACAAACCATCACACATCACAACAAACCATCACACATCACAACAAACCATCACACGTCACACCAAACCATCACACGTCACAACAAACCATCACACATCACAACAAACCATCACACATCACAACAAACCATCACACGTCACACCAAACCATCACACGTCACAACAAACCATCACACGTCACACCAAACCATCACACATCTCAACAAACCATCACACATCACAACAAACCATCACACATCACAACAAACCATCACACGTCACACCAAACCATCACACATCACAACAAACCATCACACATCACAACAAACCATCACACATCACAACAAACCATCACACATCACAACAAGCCATCACACGTCACACCAAACCATCACACGTCACAACAAACCATCACACATCACAACAAACCATCACACATCACAACAAACCATCACACGTCACACCAAACCATCACACGTCACAACGTCACAACAAACCATCACACATCACAACAAACCATCACACATCACAACAAGCCATCACACATCACAACAAACCATCACACATCACAACAAACCATCACACATCACAACAAACCATCACACATCACAACAAACCATCACACATCACAACAAACCATCACACATCACAACAAACCATCACACATCACAACAAACCATCACACATCACAACAAACCATCACACATCACAACAAACCATCACACGTCACAACATCACAACAAACAATCACACATCACAACAAAACATCACACATCACAACAAACAATCACACATTACAACAAGTCATTATTATTATGATTGTATTTGTATCATTACAACATGGTGTGTTGTTACCGGCTAAATTATATAATAAAATACTGGGAGACCCAATCCATTGTGTTTGTTTTTATTTCTGGTGTATACACGTGCGTTGTTGAGCGTAGAGCCATGCACATTATTTTGGAATGCCTTTACCACCAGGCGTTCCTTTGCCAGGGTTTAGGACGGGCATGAACAGCATCTTCCGCTGGTCGCCCTGAGTAAATACCCTGACTATGAACAAGCTGTTGCTTCCAGATATGGACCACATTACTGAGTAAGGAACAAAAGTCAAATGAGACAAATCTATTGTGAGGAGATATTGTACAGCAGATGCAAGGAATGTGGCGTCGGACTTGCACAATACATTTGTTGACTTGTTCAACATCCAGTAAACACCTACTGGTGTCGCCCACGTTTTTAGAAGGCTGGGAGGTGGTGTACCCCAATCTTAAGGACTGTTTGTGTTCAAATGCAACTTTACATTTTGGCTTTCAAAGAAGTTTACTGAGATGAGTACAACTGTTTAAATAAAGAACTTAAAATGCATTGCAAGTATTTCAACATAAAATATGCGTCTTGGTTACATCTTCACATCGTTATGTGCACACACACAAAATAATAATGATAACAATTGTTCTTGTGTTGTTTTTGTCGCAAATATCATAACACATTTTATTTAGGAACTGTTTAATTCATTTGAGTGAATTTGTTTGTCATTATTCAGAGTTTGTTAATGACAGTAGTTAGCTTGGAGAGTTCGGTGGAGGTTATGTGTGTGTGTGTGTGTGTGTGTGTGTGTGTGTGTGTGTGTATGTGTGTGTGTGTGTGTGTGTGTGTGTGTGTGTGTGTGTGTGTGTGTGTCGGGGAAGGGAGGGGGGCAGGACGCTTATTTGTTTATGTGTCTTCATGTCACGAATTGTCATGGGGCACTGAATTGGTAATAATATGAGTTATTTCTAATATGCTGACTGTTAGTATGAGTTATTTCTAATATGCTGACTGTTAGCAAATGATAACAGACATGTCGAGAAAAAAGATATCAAGCATGAGCCTTTTAGGCGAATGCTGATATCGTTTGTGAACTTAATTGACATTTTCACAATGATTGGCGCTCCGTGTATCCTCCAAAGCGACAATGGTCGAGAATGTGTTGCTTCAGTGGTTGACGAACTCAAAAACATGTGGCAAAACCTTCGCATTGTACATGGGCGGGCTCGAATATCCCCAGTAGAGCAATCGGACGCAGATTTGAAGCAAATGCTGTTAGCGTGGACCATTGACAACGGCACCAGTAACTGGTCTGAAGGGCTCCGCTTTGTCCAGCTACAAAAGAATTCCTCCCCACACAGAAATCTGCAGAACAAAACTCCATACGAGGTGTTGTTTGGGGAAAAACCGAGATTGGGTCTGCAGAAGACCTTTCTGCCTAAAGAAGTTACAGACGTGTTGACGACAGAGGAAGAGCTGGAATCTGCCATACGAGAGATGACAGGGGCCGAGGAAGTTGATGACGAGGCCATGGCCGTTCCAGAGATGACAGGGCCAGAGGGAGTTACAGACGAAGCCATGGCCATACCAGAGTTGACAGGGGCGGCAGAACCCGTTGCTCAAGACGTTATGGCAGTAGACAAAGAAGATGTGGCTGCCAGTGCAGATTTAGAGACTGGAGATGAGGAATCAGCACAATCCGATTGTTCCCAGGCAGATCCCAGATCTCAAGAAGAAGGGAATGACAATACATCTGATGACCCCACAGTTGCTGAACACATGAAGAAGATAAGAGCGTGCCGAGCGGAGGCTTCACTTGGCCAAGAAAAAAGTAGCACTCATGTGCTGTCTTCAAGCAATGCCAAACAACCCTCCCTAAACGTCGGGGACTGTGTCCTACTTCCAGTGTCTGAGTTTGACAGGGGTCGACTCGACGCCAGAAATATCCCCGGAGTCGTGTCTAAAATCACAGAACACGGCGCGTATAGGATCGCTACAAAGCACGGCGTCGTTAATACTGCTTTTTCCAGAAACCAGTTACAGAAGGCAGACACACACACACACACATGCACACACACACATACACACAAACAAAAATACACACTAAACTAACTATTGCCGATTTCGCGTAATGGGCAACTTGCCTATTACGCGTAATCGGCTGCCGATTCCGCGTAATCGGCTGCTGAATTCGCGAAATAGGCAAGTTTTAGAGGCGTTTACGCGATTTCGGCAAAACGCTGCCGATTTCACGTATTGGGCAGCGTTTTGCCGAATACTCGAAATGGGCAAAAATGTTGCCCATTACGCGGAATCGGCAATTACGCGAATTCGGCACGACATGTAAAGCGAGTGGCGCAATTTCACTTGATTTTTTCGAACTTTGATCATTTAGATTTCAAGTGAGCGGTCGGCATTGCACACTCAGAAGATGGGCGGTGCCTTGCTGTTCCGTTACGCACCCACCGACAAAACTCGCTTTTCGGTATTTTTTAGATAAAGAGAGTATTACCTGACAGCATTTGAAGTGTCATTCTTTAGCCTGTTCTCTAGTTCTATCCAGAATAGACTATTGCAACAGCCTGTTCTATGGCTGTGATCAAAAACTTGTCGAGTCACTCCAAAAGGTACAAAACTCTGCCGCCAAATTGATATATCGTTCTAAGAAGTTTGATCATGTCACACCACTTCTTCGTTCCCTTCATTGGCTTCCCGTGTCCGCTCGTATCAGATACAAGCTTGCTTGTATCTGTTTCTCTGCCAAATTTGAAGATGGCCCTAAATACCTCAAGGAACTGCTCGTCACATATGACAATCCCTCTGACTACAACCTCCGCTCACGCGCTGACAGTCGCAAACTGGAAACTCTCGAGCGAAGCTTGCCTTCTTTTGGAAATCGCTCGTTTGCTTCTGCGGCTGCCATTGTCTGGAATTCTCTCCCTTCCTCCGTTCGCCATTCTGCTTCTAAGGACTCTTTCCGCAGTTCCCTTAAAACGCACCTTTTTCGCGAATCCTTGTAAATTGTCCTTGCCATCTTTATAGACTGTTAGAGGTGAAGTTAGATTTGTTGTTTGAATGTGTCTTTTTTGTATAGTTGCTTCAGCTTTGATTGAGCTATAGGGTTCTGTATGAAATTTGCATTTAGTCTTTCTTTTTCTTGCTGAGTGTATGTACAGTCCAGAGAGGAGACGGACATGGTGTGAGCTTGTCCAGGGGGGTATATGAACATCTCAGTGGCAGGGGGATGGAAGCACTTGTTAATGAGTGGGAGTGTGTATGCGCGTGGTGTGCACGAGGATGTATGCACGTGAGTGATATTTGTAAATGTGTATTATTATAATATCATCTTTGTATTTATATTATTGAAATTATATCTCGATGTACAGCGCTAAGAGCATAGTTAAATTTGTGAAGCGGCGCTATATAAGCTATCTTTATTATTATTATTATTATAAATCACGCTGATATTGTTGAATTACATTTTTACTTTGTCGTGTTAATTTTTAACGTGATAAACAAAAAGGGTCCCTGCCTGAACGTTATAACATTTAGAGGGTCACCTAGAATCCGTCCTGATTGGTCAAAAAGCCATATGGGGCACTGAATTGGTAATAAACAGTTGTAGCATTTATGTAAAGCATTTTAAACCCAACCCTCTAAACGAGAACAGTAAGGTCAAAGAAGGACAACACACTCGTCAACCACTGTTTTTTTCTCAGCTGTGCTTTAAAGTTTTGAACTATAGGATTTAAGATTTAGTATTGTGGTGTTAAAAGCAGGGAAAAGCAGCAACAACTCACCTCCATGGACAGCGGCAGGCAGTCAGTCAGGGGTAGGGGTGAAGGCAGACAGCGATGACACAGGTGACGACTGAAGTGAAGACAGACAGCGATGACACAGGTGACGACTGAAGTGAAGACAGACAGCGATGATACAGGTGACGACTGAAGTGAAGACAGACAGCGATGATACAGGTGACGACTGAAGTGAAGACAGACAGCGATGATACAGGTGACGACTGAAGTGAAGACAGACAGCGATGAAACAGGTGACGACTGAAGTGAAGACAGACAGCGAGGAAACAGGAATATATAATATTATATAGTTGACGAAACAATTCTTTCTTGTCGAAATAAAAAGCCCACACCGTCTGCCAGATATTGTGGCCGTGCTACATTGTGCCACTGTCTATGTAATTAGTTTCTAAGAAAGTCAAGAAAAAACAGGACAAGATAACGCTTCGGAGAAACTGAGGCAGCGTTAGTGTACACTTCACTATCATTGAAATCTAAGAGTAACTATGTCAATGCGACAAGCGATGAAAACTCGGTCGGTCTAATTATGTGAAGTTTGAATACTGTAGTACCAAATTCCCCAGGTTCTGGGAATCGAATGGTGTGTGTGTGTGTGTGTGTGTGTGTGTGTGTGTGTTCTTGTTAAGACCGCGTCGTTTTGACTTTGGCCCGAAAATGGAGCCGAATTGTTTTGACGCACCCCGTTGTTTTGACGTCACAACAACGGATGCCTCGATTTTCGAGCTTCCCGCCCTAAGATATACCATGTGACACAAGGATTTGATTTTATTGGTTCTGTCCAAACTATGATAATTTTGTCAGGGTTGAGTGTGTGGCGAGTGTGTTGGGCTAGTGTTTTGCGGTCAAAACAAGAACTGTAGTTTTTTGGGTTCCCCTGGCGGCAACATTGAGAGAGAGAGCGAGAGAGAGCGGATTGCCGCGTGAAACCGTGATTTGACACGATGGCTGACGCCGACACGCGGGGTGAACGCCGCAGCCGGTACATTACCACAGACACAGGTGTGTATTATATTTATAGTACTTTGTTGTCCATTTTAGACGAAAAGACTGTTGACTGAGTTGTTTTTGAAATAGTGACGCGCCTTCAACTTTATCTTTCAGGTCTGTTGCCACATGGCTCTGACATTCCAAAATGGCTAACCTCGTTTTTTGGAATTTAGAGCTCACAATCCAGTGACAGTGACATTAACAAGAACTTGATCAGTCATTAATTATCAATGGCTTATCAAGTTGTTGGTACAGGTTACTATGCAAGAGTCTTATACATTAAAACAAATTATGGCGAGTGGTGCACAGATCTAAATACTCTCAGTATACTGAGAAGGCACGATGCATGTTGGTTTTTTAACTTCCGAAAGATTCTGAGATTAGCTGTGCGTACAAGCGATCGAATAGCACTGATTTTATCAGTATTTATATAACTATGTTTTGTTTGTGTCAGTCTGTGCTTGTTTGCTGAATTTATGTGTAGGACTAGGAGCCTGAGGCGGGTTGAGATCTAGCTCCAATGTTCAAATTTCAATCTCGCCTTAGGCCTAGTAGCTGTTGAATTAGGGAGACCGAATAAGTCAGTCACGGTGCGACTATATATTTTTTTTTAATTCGATTTATTTAATTAAAAACTCTTCACGTCCTGTACCGCACGACTTTGTTACTATACTTAGGAATGACCTCACAGGACGGAAGCGCTCTCTGTGCTTGAAAACCACATTTAGGTCACTTCCTTTGTAAACAAGCACATAGCTGCTCCGCGGTTCGTTCGTTTGGTGAACGTTTTGGTAGTTTGCAATGGATTTGTATTGATTTTTTTTTCACGGAGATTTTGGGACCATCTCTGGTGATGCTGATACAGTCAGTAAAGACAAATTTGGGGATATTATCGACGAATTAGGGGCAGAACAAGTGCTGGGACTCGAAGCAGACAATCGCTTGACATTGAAATTGTAAGCTTAATGTAGTTTAGTTTCATCTCCCCCGTCGCGATAACCTTCGTGGTTGAAAACGACGTTAAACACCAAATAAAGAAAGAAAGTTTCATCTCTTTGTTCCACCATCACCCAGCCGACGCGGCGACTTCCTGGCGTGGCCGTAAAGTCCGGTTACTCGATCACGTCGCTCTCTGCTCTGTGCATCGTCAAATATGTTCATGCTTTTCACCTGTTGCACGTGAGTGAGTGGAGACTCGGCTCCCCCATAATCATGGTCCAACAGGCATGCGAATCATTAATTCTGCTTTTTACACGATGAGTCTTCTTCTGTCAATTTAATGCATACTAGTTACAAATTAAAATGACAGTATGATTTCTTCATTAATTAACTACTCATAATGATAATACATGTATTATACGTGTATACTTTACATACATGTTTTATAACATAAAACCCATAAATGTCGTGTCTGACACACACAGATACCCACTTTCTGGTCATTTTCATCAAATCCTTACGGTACTGAGGCTTAGCAATAGGGAAATGTGTTCAGGACGTGAATAGTTATTTGACCGGGCGAAGCTGGATTGACTTTGGACTTATCATGTATTGGAGCCATTCTTCCGTTCTGGGGACGAAATCCGTCTGTTGAAAAAAAACAACTACTGTTTGTGTTTTACTTTACCCATACACACGCACACGTTTTTGTTCCTCTTTTTTTCTCTTCATCCTCTTTTTGTTCTGTTTTCTTCTCCTGTCCACGACATTACTGCTTCCCCTCAAACCTATGATGTATTTTTTCCGTGCATGGTTTATCCCTGTCTCTTCCCAGAGACCAGGCAGTCCGGTTACAGTAGCTCGGGTACTTTGTATCTCCCCCAAACTCATCAACTTAAGTTCATTACAGACAGAATAATTAGCATAGCCGCTAATTCAACAGTGTATAGCCTATAGGCTCTCTTTTTCTTTTCTCTCCTCGACATTCAACCCATGGTCCCCCTCGACCACTACCATCTTTGACGCAATGTCACTGTCAGAAAACTCACTGCCTTCTTCGGCATCATACAATTCATCATCTGACAGAGACTCGTCAGTGGTAAGACATAATGCATTCTCATCATACTCCAACTCCTTTGGATCAGACACACCTGAATGACAATGCTTCTCAATTAAAAATGTACACATGCTTTTATGTGAGTTAGGGAAGTATAAATAGAGAATACTATATATGGCTTGCTGTGTCGTACCAGATTTTCATGAGTTGTTTTTTTAAATATTGAACTGCGAGCGAAAGCGAGCTATTCACTATTTTAAAAAGCAACGAGTGTAAATCTGGTACAAAACAGCAAGCCATGTAGTATTCTGTTTATCCTACATACTGTACTTACGTGTATTTTACTGAAAATGTCCTGCAGTCGAGGCAGCTAAATTGAAGACGCTTGTTTTGGAACCTCGATCTCTTCTAAAGCCTCGTGCAATCTATTACGTCAAAGCAAAGAAACGTCACTCTGAAAGTGTGGCTTGACGTGTTAGTTCTAAAAATTCATCGAAGGTAATTAGCGAGCGCAATCTTTTTTCTTCTATAATGACGTTTGTCTCGGTGACTTTGGCATCATAAGCAGTGGAAAAACAGGTCCCTGCCAGACTTGCTTGACATGACCTCATTTACATGATATATACACACGTGTGATTTGAACGATTATTATCTCACGAGTGTCTCTCTCACGCATGTAGGATGATATTATTAATCAAATGAAAATTTACTAATAAAATGTTCTATTATGTCACTAGTGGAACCAGGAGGCCGAGGCCAGAGATTTAAAACAAGGGAGTACTTCCCACATTTCTCATACGGCCAAAGAATGGTGCAGGCTGCACTGGCTAAGAGTCTACCTGCCATACCATTGCCAGATGACACCAGCAATCATCCAGGTACAATGTAATCCCATTTTTATTTTGTTGAAAGGCAAGATTTAACCAGAAAGTAAGGAACTAACTCAGGGGTTCCACTTATTGCACACACAAAAGTATATATATACGCAGTTTTCAGCCTCCGTACACATTTTCACCGACATGTTGCATTTTGTCACGCAAAATTACAATTGCACTCAAAAAACTAAATAGCCACGAAGAGAGCACCTGAACTCCCACCTCTGATTCTCCCCACCCGCCTTGTTCATCACTGTTAACACTTGTGTACTTATCGCCAGAGGCCATAGTACCAGTGCTCTACCGAATTGAATCTTTATTCCTTAGGTCACTGCCACCGGCGATAGCCATATAAATTATATGAATGACCAGCTCTACCGAAGAGGAAGATTGCATTACATTTCTTTGGGGAGGGGGGGGGGGGGGGGGGGGTCATGAGTCACAGAATAAATAATTGATCCTGCTGTGTTCAGCAAAACAATGGTCTGCCTTATCACACATGCCATCAGTTTGGTGCACTGCCGATTCAGTTTACAGGCCAGGGGTGTCCGGGTCTACTCTGATTACATCGGACTGACCCACAGTGATTGTTTTTCAGGCCGAAATATCTTCCATTTAGCGCCATGCAAATAGTTCAGTTCCTCGCTTAGAGGCCTATTACCTGTACAGAGCCACTGCAAAACGCAAACAGACCGATCTGTCGTCGGAAAGTGAAAGAACAGAATCTGATGAAGGGACTTCTTTTAGTTACTTATCATCATCATGTCCAGTGATGGCGCTAGTACTTTTTTCAAACCGGTACGCAAACTTTTATGAAGCAAACAGTCCAGAAAAAACGGTAGGCTGGTCATTGGAACCAGTTAGAATCCAGCTCAGAGTACTGGTTTTATAGTTTTGCCAGCGAAAAAAGACGCGGTAGTTCTAAAAATCAACGGCAGCCAATTTTGTTCGGGGATTTTTTCGTTTCAACCGGTAAAATACCGGTAATTACCGGTTAAAGCCAACACTGCATGTCTTCTCAATCGTAGTGAGAAAAACACACTTCTCCTGCGCGTTTTTTCCCCCAATTAAGTTTGTAATGGTACGCGTTTTCCCCGGCTCATACGCATTTTTTTCAGTCATGTTGTGTATGCAAACGCAAAAAGCAAAAACCCAGTGGAACCCCTGACTAACTAACTGTTATGCAATACTTCTGGAGGGGTGATCACACTACAGTGAACACAGTTTAGTTATGACTAAGATATGTAGTTAAATTGCTATTCTGATACACATGGAAGAATTCAGGGTTATGATTTGATAGTCTCACATGGACCTATTTCGGTCATAAGGCCATATATGTCAACGGAAGCTGCTCAATATCCTATATATTTACAACAATAAAGCATGCTTCCTGTTTCATCACCGTGGATGAATTAAGTGCTTGCATGCACATACCTGGTCAGGTTTGCTTCTGTTACTGGTCGACAGACGATATAGTTTGTACAAAAACTAAATTCTTGCCGTCCATGAAATACATCCCTGGTAAAAATTCAATTCCTGCAACACACCTTGCAAAACTAGTAGCTGCAGTCTAGCAGACGGTCTTTCCAGTGCTTTGTAATGAATCGGCAATATTGCCTTTGCCTATGCAACGCTCATATATATGCAGATCCCAATCTGATGAATGGACTGACCCACAGTTAACAGAGAAAATAAAGGACCCACTAGAGAAAGTGCTGAATTCTTGGGATGTAGTCTGATGATAGACGGAAGACAGACAATAGACGGAAGACAGACAATAGACAGAAGATAGACGGAAGACAGACAATAGACGGAAGATAGACGGAAGACAGACAATAGACGGAAGACAGATGGTAGATCGAAGACAGACAATAGACGGAAGACAGACGATAGACGGAAGACAGACGATAGATGGAAGACAGACAATAGACAGAAGATAGACGGAAGACAGACAATAGACGGAAGACAGACGATAGATGGAAGACAGACGATAGATAGAAGACAGACGATAGACGGAAGACAGACGATAGATAGAAGACAGACGATAGACGGAAGACAGACGATAGACAGAAGACAGACAATAGATGGAAGACAGACAATAGACGGAAGACAGACAATAGATGGAAGACAGACGGAAGACATACAATAGACGGTAGATGGAAGACAGACGATAGACGGAAGACAGACGATGTAGTCTGACGATAGACGATATATATACGGACGTTCAACCAGTATTTGGCTTCAGCTTGATTCAGGAACAAGAGGGCGACCGCAACTGAGTCGCATGTGTAGACAAACCATAATGCCTTTCTCCAGTCCAGTCTATGAAATAGGACTTACAGCTGATCTAGCTGGACTCTACGCAAGCTTCAGTACGAATGAAGTAAAATCTCCCATATCAAATTTATTATACACAAATATGAAAACAGTTAACTAGACTGTTCTAACTGTAAACCAACGTAAAGGGGAAATATGAAGCTCAAAAACAGGTTAAGTCCCAAGCATCATGCAACCACAGGCGCTTTCTGTCTGTCTTTCCTACAGTTGACTGCAGCTTCGAACCACAGGCGCTTGTGACAGAGGACTCTACAAGCAGCCATCACTCAGTTGACTCCCAAATGGTGAGTTTTTATAGAGTAGATTATTTGTTGCCCTGTCTGAAGATATTTTGTTTTTGCGATTTGATTTGTTAAATGTTTGATCTGCATTACTTGTGAGTTTCCTGTGATGACCAAGGCAATGAAATATGTTTGCTATCTGCAGTCTATGTTCTTTTGCCTCTGAAAAACATGCATCAGAGTTGTGCATTCTATTTTTCCTCACTATTGATTGGATTAACGTTTTTAATTTGTGACTGTTTACTGTTAATGTGTTTTTTTGTGCCTATGATTCCATTTTCTGAGGCTGTGCTTATATTTCTTTATTTATCGTCACAGTTCAGTACAGACTTTTAACTAGTGAGAAGAGCATCCTTCCAAATGGACATGTAACAACAAATTTTAGTAGACCTGCTTCGCTTTATTAGCAAATCTAATGGCAACATTATTTCTCGAAAAACCTATAGTTCACTATTGACCAGCAGGGATAGACAAATAGTCTACCCGATTGCCAGGAGTGAGTAAAAAAAATCTGCCGGGCTAAGAGAAACCACCTGGCAACTTGTCGGCTGGCTATAAACATTCTGTACCAATGCAACAGTTTTGGTTGTAATTTCAAGTTTCAAAGCGATGCAACAATTGGGGCATGTGCTGGGCCAGCAACATTTCTGGCGGGCTAGTGAGTACTAGTGTAGTAACTTTCTTGAAGTTACTAGTCCTGTTGGCGAGTTAAGATTTGAAGATTTGGCCATCCTTGACAAGAATGATTGAGATTAAAAAAATCTTGATCAGCACAGAAAATAGCTAGGCTTTACTTTTTTGGTATTTGTTCAAGTCAATGGATATTCTTTTTGCATCATGACTTGTAAAACCCTTGGCAGATCTATGAGGTTGCACATGTGACCAATTGTATGAGCAGCAGTGATGGCCAAATCTCAAAATTTTAATTTGCCAGCCGAACGAGTAACTTCAAGAAAGTGACTAGCCAGACAGAAATGTTGCTGGTCCAGTACATACCACACAACAGATTATGAGTATCAGATTTCTTTGTACAATCAAAATAGAGGTGTTTTTGCAGATGCCAGAGGTTCCTGCATCTGCAGTGTTAATGTGGCTTTAAAACACCATAGTAGTACAACCAACACTTTTGCATTTGACCAGAATTTTCACTGGCCAGATGGGCGAGCTGCCAGACGGTTTCTTCTAGCGGAGACGGATATTTTAATCGCCTCTGGCAATCGGGCGGACAATTTAACCGTCCCTGAGCAGGAATGTGCTTATTGAGCTATATTTTCATATCGTGACGCGGGCCGGTTGGGAATTGTTTGGGCCGGTTCAAATTGCTGACCTAAAAAAAATAAGTTAAGGTAAACCCCTGGACACTAGTTTTTAGGACCTGGAGAGGACCCCAGACAATGGGGCCTCAAGGTTTGTCATACCCAGAACATCCGTTTTAAAGTTTTGTTCCAGCTGGGACTCATTGAGCCCGGTATCGCTGCGTGAATGACACATTTTCCACAAAACCACCCGCCCCATGTTCTATGAAAGATTTCTCTTCAAGGTCACATATCTTCTGCCGGAGGGAGGCTCAGTGCAAACTGACAGCAATTTTTGACGATAGTTATTGTATTTTGCAGGATTTTTCAGACAAAGACATGACATATGTCCCAGACTCTGCCAGCAGCATTGACGGATCGCATTTGTACCCACCATTGTTTTTTGGGTCACAACTCATCACAAAAATGGCTACGGGAACTGAAAGTACTTGCCCTGCCCCTGCTGAACCTGCTTGTCCTGAGTCCACATCATGCCCCAAAGAAGATCCATGCAGAATCAAAGGATTGTCCTTCGCTGAAACAAAGACTGTTGGTGACAAAACTGTACCCAAGCCTAAGCAGCACTTTTGTTTGTTTTGTCAGAAACCACAATCACGTTTGCCTCGGCATATTGAGACGCAGCACAAAGATGAAAAGTCTATGGTCCCTTACTTGAATGCTAAGAAAGGATCCGGAGAAAAGAAGGCAGAGCTGACAAAGCTTCGGAATGCTGGTGACCATCAGCACAATTTGAGTGTTCTGAGAAATGTGTCTGGGACACTGGTGGTGAAACGGAGGAAGCGAGAAAGTCCTTCGGTAAGCAACTTTGTTGCCTGCCCTTATTGCCTTGGATACTTTCAAATAAAGGATATTTACAGGCACAAGTGCGTAGAAGCAAATGATGGCTCACGGAGGGAATTTGTAAAGAAAGGGAAGCTAATGTTGCCCGATTCTGAATGCAAGGAAGATGAGTCGGAGGCATTCCAGTCTTTTCTTGACACACTGCAGTCAGACCATATCCGTCTGGTAGTCAAAACTGACCCTTTGATCAAAGAGCTTGCGAGAAGCCAAGTAAAACGGCACGGATTTAACCCGAGTCGTTTCGCCCAAATACGAAACAAAGTGAGGGAGGTTTCACGTCTGTTATTGAAACTGCGAAAAGTGTCAGGACTTGAAAACGCTTCTCTCAAGGAATTTCTCACGCCTGAAATGTTCAAAACGGTAATAGAAGCAACCAAACAAGTCGCTGGTTACGAAGCAGAGGAATACAAATTCCGAATTCCATCCTTAGCCAACAAACTTGGCTACACAATCAAGCTGTGTGCTGACATACTGGAGGTCCAGGCCGTGGAAAAAAGGAATGACAGTCTGAAGTGTGATGTTCAGGGATACCTGAAACTCCATCAGATGAGATGGAATGAAGAAATTTCTGCCCACGCAAGTCGCAATCTGTATGAACAGAAAAAGGGACATGCAAAACGTCTTCCTCTGTCGAGAGACGTCGCCAAGCTCTCCTCTCACCTCAGCAATGTTTCAGCCGCGGCCACCCAAACCCTCACTACAGCACACGAAGAAAAGGAGATCAAGGCAGCATGGAAAAGCCTTGCGGAAGTCACTCTGACCCAGATAATCCTTTTCAACAGGAGAAGGTCAGGCGAGGCCTCAAGAATGAAACTAGTAGATCTAAATCAACACGAAACTCACGATGTGGATGTCTTCAAATCACTTAGCACATTTGAAAAAATCCTATGTAACAAGCTGACCAGGATTGAGATAATCGGAAAACGTGGCCGAATTGTCCCAATTCTCATGACTGCACAGGTGAAAGCAGCTGTGGAACTGCTTGTGCAAAAAAGAGATGATGCTGGTGTCAGCGGTTCCAACAAATTTGTGTTTTCTTGCACATTCTTTCAGTCGGAGGGGCACATTCGGGGATCTGACACGCTTCGAAAGTTTGTGACATCAGCGCAGTTGGCAGAGCCACAGTTCATCACATCTACTTCACTTCGAAAGCAGGTTGCTACTCTGTCCCAGATAGTCAGTTTGAAGGACAACGAGCTGGATGCCCTTGCTCAGTTTATGGGACATGATGTTCGCACTCACCGCGAGTACTACCGCCTCCCATCAGACATGATGCAGTTGGCCAAAGTCAGCAAATTACTCCTTGCCCTTGAAAAGGGGAAGCTGCAAGACCACCAGCGCTGCACCCTGGATGAGATGGAAGTGGCTGAAGATGAAGCCATCACCTCGGATGAGGAGGCAGGTATGTGTGACATTTTGAAGATGAATTCCTTTGCTCTTTTTGCACAAAATGAACACAGCTAGACTATCTCTAAATCTAGTATTGTAATAACCTTTTTTTTTGTATTCTTAAATTCATCTTCTTCTCCTTCTGCTTCTTCTGCCTCTTCTTCTTCTTCTAAATTGGGGGGCTGAGATGGCTCATTCGGTACACAGCGTGGACTACATATAGTTCCTCTGACTCTCATAGTCACAGGTTTGAATCCCGGTCTCCCTCTCTCTGGTATCGCCTTTGTTGTGGCTAGTGACATTGAACCACCAATACAATTTTATTTGTTTTAAATCTAAATTGAGAACGTTCATACTTCAATGCACACTACAATGTGATATATTGTGCTAACATTAATTTGCATTACACAATAAAGCAAACATTAATACTACGGTACTTACTACATAAACTTTTGTACTTGCGATCTGGGATTTTATCTATTCTATCATATTGTAACTATTATTTACAGAATTTGTTGAAAAGGGTCACAGCCCTATTCCAGAACGATCTGCATCAGGAAGGTTCGCAACAAAAGACTCTTTGGCACCGCCACATAACCAGCCCTCTCCGCCTATGCATCAACCTTGTCCTGCTACAGCTGCACCTGACAGTAAGTCTTCTTCTTCTGTGTACGCATGCTATCAACTACAGTACTGCAAGCACTCCCAGTTTCGGATAAAAACAAATGCGATTGGTCACTTTGGCAGAAATAACAACTGTGAACAGAATGTTGATAGTAAAAGAAAGTAAGGAAGCAGGAAAGATGAGCCGGTGCCTACCTAACAGCAAACTAGATAGCTCCTGGTGTTCAAAAACAGGAGGGGCCCTTAATTTAAGTCCGCAGCGCTCCACTGCAGTAGGTGACAGTAAGTGACAATATGGGCTGAATCCATCCCATCTACATGGTGTTGGAGTGGGGACAGGACATATTTGAATGGCGATGTCGCTGTTCAGTGTCTGAAAGTCTCTTAAGTTTGTAGTTGCAAACATGACTTTTCTTTCTCTTTACCCCCCCCCCCCCCCCCCCCCTCCTCACTCCCACAAAGTAACATAGTAGATTTAATTTCTTATTTGTAGCTGCCATTCCATGTAAAAGTGAATACATTTACTTATTTAGTATAAACTTGTCACCCTGGCATGAGGTAATATGACCGGCACGGTTGGCCTAGTGGTAAGGCGTCCGCCCCGTTGTGGGTTCGAACCCCGGCCGGGTCATACCTAAGACTTTAAAATTGGCAATCTAGTGGCTGCTCCGCCTGGCGTCTGGCATTATGGGGTTAGTGCTAGGACTGGTTGGTCCGGTGTCAGAATAATGTGACTGGGTGAGACATGAAGCCTGTGCTGCGACTTCTGTCTTGTGTGTGGCGCACGTTATATGTCAAAGCAGCACCGCCCTGATATGGCCCTTCGTGGTCGGCTGGGCGTTAAGCAAACAAACAAACAAAAAATGAGGTAATATCACAAGGGTTATTCATGTTTTTGTATTTGTCAGATTCTGCTGATGATGAGGAAGCACCAGAAATCCAAAGGAAGTTTCAACGGTGTGCTGCTGACAGCAGTGCATGCTCAAACAGTTCAGTATATATCTTTCTCCTTAGTCAACCAATTTTCCATGGGGGCGCGACTGGAGATGGATGAAGGTCAGGGGGTTCCTGTGTTCGAGTGGGAACAGCTTGAATTTAACTCACAGAGTTGTTTGTGTCCAACACGCTTGTCGGAGGTGTTTTTTTACGGCGTCAATGTTGGGGGGTGGGTGGGGGTTAAGGATGAGGGGTAGAACTGCATTCGTTGATGCATTTTGATTGTCTTACATCTGAAATGTATTTGTACCTTTGAAGAATAGTTCATTCCTGTACACTCATAACACGGAACACACGTTTATTTATTTTGAACATAACATAATTAATACAATAAATAATTAATTATAATTTTATTATGTCCCCAGGCGAGCCCCCTTCCTCCTGGACATTCTCTCCTGTTGGTGTGGCAATGATGAACAAAAGATGCAGTGTATTCACACAGATCACTTCTCCTTCAGCGTCATCTAACGAAAGTAAGCTTTATTGCATATAAATTAATTTAGAAACATGCTGGCGTCACCCCCCGCGGGTTAGGGGGAGTCCCATATTGGTTGGGACTAGAAAGAATTTACCCGCTGCTACCCAGCATGTCGTAAGAGGCGACTAACGGTTCTGTTTCTTCTCTTCTTTTGTCTTATTTCTGCCTTACCAGTCCTTTCACCTATATTTCCTTCCAAGAAAACTCTCCCTACTATTCCCTGCAGTTTTCCAATTCTTTTCTTGTTGTCTTATTTCTACCTGACTGGATCCATCACCTTTATTTCACTTACCAAAAGTCTTCTTTTCCACATCCTTATTTCTCTGCACCCCGCATGTCGTATGAGGCGACTAACGGATTCTGTTTCTCCTTTTACCCTTGTTAAGTGGTTCTTGTATAGAATATAGTCAATGTTTGTAAGATTTTAGTCAAGCAGTATGTAAGAAATGTTTAGTCCTTTGTACTGGAAACTTGCATTCTCCCAGTAAGGTCATATATTGTACTACGTTGCAAGCCCCTGGAGCAATTTTTTGATTAGTGCTTTTGTGAACAAGAAACACTTAACAAGTGGCTCCCTCCCATCTCCCCCCTTTCCCCTATCCCATCTCCCCCCTTTCCCTCGTCGCGATATAACCTTCGTGGTTGAAAACGACGTTAAACACCAAATAAAGAAAGAAAGAAATGCTGGCGTCATGTACGGACGATTAACTAAGCGCCCATTACCTAGTTGTTGAATGACCGCATTCCATAGTGGAAACTCTTGTGTTTAGTTATTTGACAACGAAATTGATATTTTAAAAGCATATGTCTTTTAGCTGTTGTCCTTTTTTTGCTATTTTGCATAATCTATCAAATGATTTGAAATAAAGATAAGGCAGCTGAGAAAATCTATCGTCTTTTTTTTCCCCAAGGTTCAACTGACAATGAGTACCTACCTGAACAGTGGAGCCATTCCAAACCAAAGAAGCTCAAATCAAAGGCAACGCGCAACAGTGAGTGGAAACATAATCATTGTCTTTATACCTCTTCTTTCTCTTTGTGAACTGAGCTTTAAGGAGCTGACTCAATCCACACAAAAGTTATTCTTTTAAAGTAGAACAAAACCAGTAAACTAGATAGTTATTGTGTTTTTGAGTAAGGTAATATCCTTCTCTGAAGCCCTTGAAAGGAAAAATAGAGCCTGTTCATAACGTGTTAACTGTTAATCTAACTAGGAGCGTATAGTTATTGTGTTTTTGAGTACGGTAATACCCTTCTCTAAAGCACTTGGAAGGAAACATAGAGTATGTTCACAGACCTGTTTACCCTCCCGGAATTATTACGGATTTAGGGTCTAAATTCCGGTATTACGGAAATCTACCGGAAATTCCGGTCACAAGAACCATTTCCGTGTGTGAAAATTTAAAGTCGAAATTGTAGTACTAGTAGTCACCGGGATTTTGATTTCCCGAAAACCCTTTTAGCTCAAGGCCGACCGGAACAGCCTTGTCTGCGCATGTGCAAAAACAAGGTATTTGTCGGTCAACGCGTGGTTTTTGTGCATTCGGTCCGATCGACATGGGTCGTAAGCGTAAGGCCGATCTCTCTGGGGACAAAATGCCAACCAAAAAAGCTCAAGTTGTACAGGAATATCGGCAAAACTATCAAGTCAAGTGGCAGTGTCTGGCGAAGTCTAAGAAGAGCGAATCACTTGCATTTTGGTGATCGAATTGAGATCAGTGCAACAACAAAGCTAGTCAGTCATGAGTCACTGCAGTCGTTCGTCCGCGAACCAAGCGAACGTGTCCCGAGGTTAGACGCAGCATTAGTTTATTTACAAAATGCAGTACACAAATGAACATGGAAACAAACAAATTGTGTTTGGCAAAACATGAGCCTGCTTCGCATCGAGTTTATTTGACCAGTATGTCTGTGCTTCGACATTATCTCTTGCTACGGTCAGTGACTTGTGCTGTTGCCGGAATTTGAAAGTCTTTTTGAGTCTAAAAGTGATCTCCATTAATCTTTCTCCAATATAGCAAAGATCACAGTTCTTTGAATTGAAAAACTTTAAAGAAAATCTTTAAATAAAATGAACGAGCCGGTCCACAAAAAATAAAGGTAGCTTCTGGAGAGTGTTTTTCTGACTGGTTTTAATGCAGGATGTAAACAGGTCTGTGTTCATAACGAGTAAACTGTTAATCTAACTAGGAGTGGCATTTTGTCAAAGAGCAGTTCAAATCCGTACGTTCTTTAACATATCAAAATGGCCTGCTGTCGCTCAGTTTTCTTGATTCAAAACTAAGCAGTAAATTGTATAATTATTTAAAAATGAATAAATAAGTGGATCAGTTAACAAGTGCAATGGCTAACTGACCTGCCACTTCTCATGCCCATTCGTGGCTTCTGTCCCATGCTTTGAAAATGAATGTGTACAGGGTCTGTAATTCCGGTTTTAATTTAGATTTGAAATCTTTTGTAATTAATGGATTACGCCCACATACACTTCCGTGTATTAGAGGCAGGGACGGGAGTCCCAGGAATTGGAAAAAAGAGGAGGTACTATATCTAACTTACATTGAACAACCAAAATGTAAGCAGCACTAAGATTGACAGTGAAAATGTGACAGTTTTAGTGTACTAGCTTTAGTGCCACGAAGAAGAATCAGAACAAATGTTGACTCGGGAAAATAAATGTCCATGCCCAATCAAGATTCGAAATAGAGACACTGAGATCACGAGTTGTCGGCCTAGACCACCAGACTACCCGGCGCTCATATTGAGTTGGCATGATTGTTCCTTATAAAGTTTTAATCCGATAACATATTTAACCTTTGTATCTCCGGTAATAGGTCTTGTGATATCTGTGTCCACAAAGGTTCAAGCCAGCCACGTCGACTGTGGTTGGAGGAGGAGGTGAAGGCAGTGGAGGCTCATTTGTTAAAATATATCGCCACGCAAGTGCTGCCAAGAAAAGAGGATATCCAGAAGTGCCTTCAGGCTGAAGAGGCTCTGAAAAATCGTACCTGGCTACACGTCAAGAACTATGTACGAAACCGGATTACTGCTTTGCAAAGAAATCAGCGAAACTAAATAATGTTCCGCTTTTCAGCTACTGATCATCTTTCCAATGTTGTTGCTGATCACTACCACTAAGTAGATATATATCTAGTGCAGGTTTGTGTCTTGAGCTGTACTGGACAATGATTTACACATTTATCTTTATTTGTTTTTATTAATTTTGACTATGAGCACACTGGTGGTTGTGTTTCATGTTAAATGATTTATTTAGTATGTGTTTATGCAAATCATTTTTGGCATTTTGAATAAGCTAGATGTGACCTTTCTTAGCACTGATCCAAAGGTCAGTTTAATATGCGGTCAAAACAATGATGGTGGAGGCAGTTGGCTATTTTTAATTCATTTGCATAGCAAAAACGAGGCTATATATCTATTGACAACTGACCACCTATTGAACACTCAAAACTTTTCAAATAATGGAAGCTTTCATTATAAAAACTTGTCTTGGTTATGAAACCTATGAACACTTATAAAATGCATGTGATTACATCAGCAAAACAAAACAAAATATAAGCAAGTGAGTCATATTCTTTGTGGCTTTGCCCTTGTTTAACTGTATTATCATTATTTATTATCATGAACACAGACTACCATAAGGTCCGCTCCCCCCCCCCCCCCCCCCCCCCCCCCCCCCCCCCCCCCCCCCCCCCCCCCCCCCCCCCCGCGGGTTAGGGGGAAGAATTTACCCGATGCTCCCCAGCATGTCGTAAGAGGCAACTAACGGATTCTGTTTCTCCTTTTACCCTTGTTAAGTGTTTCTTGTATAGAATATAGTCAATGTTTGTAAAGATTTTAGTCGAGCAGTATGTAAGAAATGTTAAGTCCTTTGTACTAGAAACTTGCATTCTCCCAGTAAGGTCATATATTGTACTACGTTGCTAGCCCCTGGAGCAATTTTTTGATTAGTGCTTTTGTGAACAAGAAACAATTAACAAGTGGCTCTATCCCATCATCCCCCCCCCCCCCTTCCCCGTCGCGATATAACCTTGAACGGTTGAAAACGATGTTAAAACACCAAATAAAGTAAAGATAAGGTCCGCTATTAGGAAAGTCAAAACAATCAAAGTGTCATATGCACTTTGTCATCGTGTGTGACATTTTATTGTCAACACAACGATGGTGGTGTTTCACATGTTATGATTAATTCAGATCTTAAGTGTATATAAAGTGTATTTATGTACATGTACTTTTGACCATTTTAGATAAGCTTAATTTGATATTTCAGGGGCCTCTGTCAAAAGGTCACTACAGCATGTGGTGTCAAAGCAACCATTGTGGAGGCAAATGGCCTATTTTTAACAGGATGTTTGAAGATGTGTTTCTTTTATTATTTGTTTGAGAGACAAGAAGTTGGAAAAAAGTGTTATTTCATGTTCTTTTGTCACCGCGGGCAAAGTTAGTCAATCATTGATATAGTAAAAAAAATCTGTTTTGTTTGTTGCCATTGAAATAACACTTACAACAGCACTAAACATGATGTTGCTAATTATCTTTTTGTGGACTATTCAATGGAGTGTTTTGAATTGTGCCATTTATCATGCAACAACTGGTTTATTTTTACGGTGGTTGATTTTCCATTATGCAAAAATATAATTCTATGGCTGAAGACTACCTTCTTCTTCTTCTGCGTTCGACGTGAAGACTACCTCATTTCATTCTATTTCATGATTATACTGAACACACTCTAGCAGTAGCCCTGCTAGTCCGTTTAAGGAAAGTCGACACATTGTATGTTCCCGTCAGAACAATGTATACACTGGGTGTGTATGATGTTTTTTCATTTTTTTTTTATTATGAGCACACTGGTGGTTGTGTTTTTTTTTAATTTGATATTTAATGATTTATTCAGAATGTGTTCTTGCACATCATTGTTGGACATTTTAAAGGTGCTCGTCTGCATTTTTTCTCCTTTTTTTTTATATTACTACATTTTAATTTAACTAAAAAGTTGTGACAGATGACATCTTCTTAATTTATTCCCCTTGTTTTTAACATGACTATTATAAGGAGAGTTTGCTGAGAAAAAAACCCATTGTTTTACCTATAACTTTTTTAAAATAACTTTTTGCACAGTGGTTCTTCTCATCATGTGACTTAACTTTTTAGCGAAATTTAATGGTAGGATTATGAATAAATAAGCAAAACACAGACGAACACCTTTAAATAAGCTAGATGGGACATATCTTAGGATTGGTCAAAAGGTCAGTTTATTATGTGCTGTCAAAACAACGATGGTGGAGACAATTGGCTATTTTTAATTCATTTGTGCAGCAAAAATGAGGCTATGTTCTGACAACTGACCACGTATTGAACAGTCACAACTTTTCAGACAATGGAAAAATGCATGATACAAACTTGACTTGGTTATACTTGTAGAGCCTATGAATACTCACAAAATGCATGTCAGATTCTATTAGCAAAAAACAATACGAAATCTGAGCAAGTGAGTCATGATTATCGGTGGCTTTGCCCTTGTTTAAAGCGGCTAGATCTGATTTAAAACAGCTATGCCTACGTTGCATTCAGACATTGTTTTCAGCCGATTTGAGCGGAATGGCTGTACATATTGTTCAGCCAACCTTAATTAGAGCAACCCTTACCCTTGTTATCCCAAAGAAGTACTGTACGCCCCCCGCGGGTTAGGGGGAAGAATTTACCCGATGCTCCCCAGCATGTCGTAAGAGGCGACTAACGGATTCTGTTTCTCTTTTTACCCTTGTTAAGTGTTTCTTGTATAGAATATAGTCAATGTTTGTAAAGATTTTAGTCAAGCAGTATATAAGAAATGTTAAGTCCTTTGTACTGGAAACTTGCATTCTCCCAGTAAGGTAATATATTGTACTACGTTGCAAGCCCCTGGAGCAATTTTTTTTATTAGTGCTTTTGTGAACAAGAAACAATTAACAAGTGGCTCTATCCCATCTCCCCCCTTCCCCCGTCGCGATATAACCTTCGTGGTTGAAAACGACGTTAAACACCAAATAAAGAAAGAAAGACTTAAGAAACGTCGTTTAAACTCGGCGTACAGCGAGCTTCCGCAGCGACCACTGCTCTTTTGTTGTGGAGGCTGTGTGAATTACTTCCCGTTTAGTCATGCATATAGTCTCAATGCCACACTGAATTGGCCACTAGAACCCGAGTTTTGAGATATGAAACTATTCCGGTCGTGAAGCATTGTTATGGTTTATAGTAGCATAACACTAGTCTGGTGGCGATAGGAGAGAGTAAATCAGACCTAGCCGCTTTAAACTCTCCCTCTTGTACAAAAGAGTAGTGGTCGCTTCTAAAGCTTGCTGTACGCCGAGTTTGAACGACGTTTCTTAAGTGTACAGTACTTCTTTGGGATAACAAGAGTAAGGATTGCTCTAATTAAGGTTGGCTGGGCAATATATAACAGCAATTCCGCTCAAATCGGCCAAAAACAAGGCCCGAAGGCATCGTAGGCATAGCCGTTTTAACTTTATTATCATTATTATTTATTATCGTGACCACAAACTACCATAAGGTCCGCTAGTAGGAAAGTCAAAACAATCATAACGTATCATAAACACTGGGTCATCGTGTGATCATTATTATTTATTATCGTGACCACAAACTACCATAAGGTCCGCTTGTAGGAAAGTCAAAACAATCATAACGTATCATAAACACTGGGTCATAGTGGTGTTTCACATGTAATGATTGATTTCGATTTTGAGTGCTCTATCCCATCTCCCCCCCCTTTCCCCGTCGCGATATAACCTGCGTGGTTGAAAACGACGTTAAACACCAAATAAAGAATAAAGAAAGATTTTGAGTGTATATAAAGTGTATTTATGGTACATTTACTTTTGGCTCTTTAGATCAGCTTAATTTGGTATTTCATGGGCATCGGTCAAAAGGTCACTTCAGCATGTGCTGTCAAAACAACGATGGTGGAGGCAAATGGCCTATTTTTAACAGGATGTTTGAAGATTTGCTTTTTCAATTTTGTTTGAGAGACAAGAAGTTGGAAAATAGTTTTATTGTATGTTTCTTTGTCACCTGGGGCAAAGTTATTCAATCGTCGCTATACGTTTGTTGGAAGCTATAATACAAAGGATAAATTGGCAGCTTTCTTACTTTCTGTTAGAAACAAAAGTATATTTTTCATTTGTTGCAATTGAAAAAGCATAGACCTTACTAAAGATGCTGCTAGTTGTTTTGATTGTGTGGACTATTCAGTGGAGTGTTTTAAATAATCTGTATATATAATATATATATATATATATATGCCAATTCTCATGCCTCACAGTATTTTAACATTGGTTTATTTTCCATGTTACAAATATGTAATCATATGACTCGAGACTACCTTACTGTGTTATATTGCATTATTATCATGAACGCATTAGGCCCACTTATAAGTTTAAAGAAAGTCAAAGCCGTGTATTGTTCCTTTCAGAACAATGTTATACACCGGGTGTGCATTATGTGTTTTCATTATTTTTAATCATGAGCACACTGGTGGTTGTGTTTCATATTTAATTATTTATTTGGAGTGTGTTTGATTTAGCTTAATTTGAATTTTGTTGGACATTGGTCAAAAGTTCAGTTTATTATGCGCGGTCTGAACAATGATGGTGGAGGCAATAGCCTATTTTTCAACAGGTTTGAAGGTTTTGTTTGAGAGAAATAAATCTGTCTTTTTTATATTTAGTCAAGTTTTGTTTTCTTTGTCATGTTGGGCAGAGTTATTCAATCGTTGTTATACGTTAAGTTCACTGATTTCTTAAATCTAATGTAAGCGCTGTTTAAGAGGTTTTGAAGGTACAAAATACACTTTTTTTCTCTGTTCTCTTTAACAAGATATTCAGATTTGTTTTTCTTCTTTATTTTAGTTTGAGACGAGAAGTTGTACATGCATTCTATTTCCTGTTCCTTTGTCAACTGGGGCAACATTCAATCACTGTTATAGCCTGGTTGTAAGCTATAACAGTATAAGTATAATTATACAAAGGATAAATTCACTGCTTTTTAAATGTCTGCAAAAAGCAAATGTCACCGTTTTGTTGCATGCCATTGAAAAGGAATAAAAACTACCAAACGTTATTTTGCAAAACATGCTTATTGTTATGATTCGACTGATTGTGTTTGTATGTGGATGTGTGATCACAGGATTGCAGATTGCATGGACATAATCGCCACAGGGAAAATCATTCAAATCCTTACTCCGAAAGTTAACAAAAAGCTATTATTGTCTCAAGAAGAGAAATTGTTTCTACAACTGAACACACAGACTGTAAAATGCATGTGTATACAAAAGCAATTATGCTAAACAAGCCCATCATTAAATGAATGGAAGTCAAAGTAAATAAAATAAAATGCAATTTCAAATGTGAAGGTATCTTAAAATGTCGATGAACAAACGCAAGGGAACTGAGCGCCATCATAAAAATACCTTTCATTACAAGGACAAAAAAAAAACGTAACTGACAGACTGATTCTAATATAGGTCCCTGATAACACTTATAGTATCCACCACCTTCAAATATGATCATTAAACTTCATTTTAAAAAGCTTCATGATTATGCACTGCAAAGTAAGCTACACGTTTTGTTTAGCTGTTTCGTACACATAAAAAAAAGGCTTTGTGATTCTTTGGTCTAAGTGCCAATAGAAGGTTTTGAAAGGAGCAAGTTAAAATGTAAAGGCACACTACCTTATATCATATATATACAATATCACACTACCACGGAAAGTCAATACAATGCATACCCAGGTCAAAACAACGTTCACACACGAGTGTGTATCGTGTGTATCATCTTTGTCAACACAATGCAGGCGGTGTTTCAGTTTATTGAAATATTGAGTGTATGTGAGTGTAATTATGCACATTCACTTTTGGCCAATTTAAATGAGCTTGATGTGGAATTTTGTTATCTATTGGTCAAACGGTCATTTCAACCGGCACTGTCAAAACAACGATGGAACTGGCCAATAGTCACAATAACGAGGGGAAAACATGTATACCCCGTCAAAACAACGTTCACACACGAGTGTGTATCATCTTTTGTCAACACAATGCAGGCGGTGTTTTCAGTTTATTGAAATATTGAGTGTATGTGAGTGTAATTATGCACATTCACTTTTGGCCAATTTAAATAAGCTTGATGTGGAATTTCTTATCTATTGGTCAAACGGTCACTTCAGCAGGCACCGTCAAAACAACGATGGGACCGGCCAATGGTCACAATAACGAGGGGAAAACCATGTATATCCCCGGTCAAAACAACGTTCACACACAAGTGTGTATCGTGTGTATCATCTTTGTCAACACAATAGGCGGTGTTTCACTTTATTGAATTAAGTGTTATGTGAGTGGTAATTATGCACATTCACTTTTGGGCCAATTTAAATAAGCTTGATGTGGAATT
>NW_027129145.1:2500-11954 GCF_037325665.1 Littorina saxatilis
ACTGATTTTTTTATTTTACATCAAGACAAATGTGTAGCTGATATCAATATGCAGACAGTTTTTATGTGCGCATGAACATTTGTTGTACATACTGCTTTAAGTAGACCTACCCTAACGTAGGCGAACTTGCCCCAAGTCGGGGTAAGTCCGCCTACAGGGTGGGGCAAGTCCGCCGCTCTCATCCCATAGTATGTACAAGACTAGTAGTGGGCAAGCTTTAGTGGGCAAGCTTTTTTAAGTCCCTTCAATATTCAGGTTCAAAAATGCCAATGACAAAATACGAAAGAATGTAACAAAAAATTACGTTAAGGGAGACCGGGGCTAGTCCGCCTACTTTTATGCTTTTGGTAGCATAACTGGCGAGGAGACCGGGGCTAGTCCGCCTACTTTTATGCTTTTAAAAGCATAACTGGCGAGTTTGATGAACTAGAAGACTGATTTTTTATGTTACATCAAGACAAATGTGTAGCTGATATCAATGTGCAGACAGTTTTTATGTTCGCATGAACATGTGTTGTACATACTGCTCACGGCGGACATGCCCCATGACAAATAGGCGGACTTGCCCCCGCACGGGCAGGCAACTCTAGTGCCAGATAGCGAGCACAATATGGGAAGGAAGAAGCAAAACTTTCGTCAGAACTCGACCTTAATTAATGCACTTTCACTCGACACCAAGATTAGGTATTTGTTCTCAGAGGTAATGCATCAAAACCTAAGTCAACTCCAATGCATTCATGTTACAAAAAATGAAGAAAAACACTTTTTGTGATCTGTACTCACGATATATGGGCGCGCAACCTTTGAACTTCTGCAAGATATGGCGGGAAGAAGGGACACCACTCTCACATGGCGTGAATGACTAAAAGGTGGCAAACGTAAGAATAAACAGACAAAGACGGATGTGCCCCGGGGGCGGACTAGCCCCGGTCTCCCCTATTGGTAATACGCTGAAGATATGGTGTGATACTTTGATTCGAACAAGCCCGCTGTGGCTGTCTTCTTCGACACACCAGCATTGGGTTTGTCTCGTCAAAGTATCGAAATACGATCATAGAGACGAGAGATGATGCATGCGTGTCTTCGTGTTTTCCAAGCCCCGAGACTTTCGCTGTGAACGTGGGATCTTTTTCGTGCGCATGTGTGCACACGGGGGTGTTCGGACACCGAAGAGAGTCTGCACAAAGTTGACTCCGAGAAATAAATCTCTTGCCGAACGTGGGGATCGAGCCCACGCTGATAGCGACCAACTGGCTACAAAGCCAGCGCGCTACCAACTGAGCTACGTCCCCGCCCAAGAGAGAGAGAAAGAGACAGAGAGAGAGAGAGAGAGACAGTGAGAGGGAGAGAGAGAGAGAGATAGAGACAGAGACACAGAGAGAGAGAGACAGAGAGACAGACAGAGCGAGAGAGAGAGAGAGAGAGAGAGAGAGAGAGAGAGAGAGAGAGAGAGAGAGAGAGTGAGAGAGAGAGACAGAGACAGAGACAGAAAACAGCCACAGAGAAACAGATAGAAAGAGGGCGTGACACAAAAGACTCGTAGCTGTCCCATCCCGCATGCGGCCTGCCACAGAGACCAGTGCCCTAATCGAGTTGAAAGCGACTAACACAATCTCTCCCGCTGTCTTTGCCTCCACGCACAAAAAGGACAACTGGCGTAGACACGCTTAATACCTTTCTCCAGCGGCTAAGACAAATTGCGTATTGACTCCGAAAGCCCGAATAAGAAAAACTCAACTCTTCGCGATGGTCGAAAGGAACAAATTGGATCAGCGGCCGGCAAGCCCTCACTGATCATTTGCAATTAATGGGAGAGAGATGCAAAAACCTGACACCCTATCGTGCACAGAGGGGATATATACATGTAAAAGGGGTGGGGTCGGGGGGGGGGGGGGGGTATGCAATGTAACAATAAGACGATGAAGCAGGGACCATTCGCATTCGGAGCTAGAGGTTCATACAATAAGAATTCAGAGAGAGAGAGAGAGAGAGAGAGAGAGAGAGAGAGAGAGAGAGAGAGAGAGAGAGAGAGAGAGAGAGAGAGAGAGAGAGAGGGGGGGAGAGAGAGAGGGGGAGAGAGAGAGAGAGAGGGAGGGAGAGAGAGAGAGCGAGGGAGAGAGAGAGAGAGAGAGAGAGAGAGAGGGAGAGAGAGAGACTCAGACTCAGACTCATAACTTTATTACAAAAGGATAAAGGTTTTAGGCAAAGCCTATTCTTCCAACCTGTCCTTTATACAACACATAAAGACAGACGCACATTAAAAATATAAATTCAATCATATAAAATACAGAAATACATTGTATGGAATGCAACACAATGTGCATTTAAGGAATTACATAAGGAGAACTCAAAAATTACAAAATTACATTGACATAGTTATACCTTTCATTTGGGAATAAAGTTGCTCCGATCAGCTACACATCCGTTAACACTTGTACAAAATGTTTAACAAAATAACAATCGAACAAGACATTTCATTCACGAATGATGTGTGAACGTGACTGTCTCCCGAGAAACGCTCCCGAGAAGGCTAAACTCGATTTGTAGAGGTCTATGGGAGGGATGATTTTTTGGGACCCATATCTTTTTGTGGCATGTTTGAAATGTGATTGCAAATATTTAGGACAGTCGTCGTCATTGAGAATTTTATACATGAACACAGCCTTGTTTAACGTCAACTGATCTTTCAAGGGGAGGAAATTCAAGAGCTTTAGTTTATCATCCGTGGACCTATTCAAATCATGCAGAATAAGTTTTGCAGCTCGGCGATGCAGGGAATTGAGTCTTTTTAAATGAACATCACTGCAGTTATCCCAAAGTGTCGATGCGAAGTTTATATGAGGCATTATGTGGGCGTAATAGAACATTTTGAGTGCTGCAGAATCTGCGTATTGCCTTAATTTTGATAACAGGTACAAATTTGTTGATACTAGTTTGCAAATATTACTCAAATGAGTTTGCCATTTCAACTCTTGATCAATGGTAACACCCAATAATCTATGTTCCCTAACTTGCTGCACTTGAGTTGAACCAACTGACAACTATCTACTGGCCGTATAAAATTTCATCTCACACGGCATCACTGCAGAGCGCCTAGAACTGTACCCACGGAATATGCGCGATATAAGCCTCATTGATTGATTGATTGAGTTGTAATTGTAAAGGACTTAATTGGTGTTTTTGTCTCGTGGTTATCACCATACTCTTTGTTTTAATCGGATGAATGAGCATTGCATTAGAAACGAACCACTCAGTGATTTCATCCACACTTGCAAAAACCTGACACCCTATCGTGCACAGAGCGGATATATACATGTAAAAGGGGTGGGGTCGGGGGGGGGGGGGGGTATGCAATGTAACAATAAGACGATGAAGCAGGGACCATTCGCATTCGGAGCTAGAGGTTAATACAATAAGAATTCAGAGAGAGAGAGAAAGAGAGAGGGGTCGAGAGATCGCGAAAGCGAGAGCGAGAGAGAGAGAGAGGGGTCGAGAGATCGCGAAAGCGAGAGAGAGAGAGAGAGAGAGAGAGAGGGAGGTCGAGAGAGCGAGGTCGAGAGAGAGAGAGAGAGAGAGAGAGAGAGAGAGAGAGAGAGAGAGAGAGAGAGAGAGAGGGAGAGCCAGAGTGAGAGAGCGCGAGAGCGAGAGTGAGAGAGCGCGAGAGCGAGAGAGAGAAAGAAAGAGAGAGAGAGAGAGAGAGCGAGAGAGAGAGGGGTCGAGAGAGCGCGAAAGCGAGAGAGAGAGAGGGGGGTCGAGAGATCACGAGAGCAAGAGAGAGAGAGAGGGGTCGAGAGATCGCGAAAGCGAATTGAATTGAATTGAACTTTATTTAACAAGGATTAAGATTTAAGGCTACGCCTTTTCTTACAATCTGTCCTTGGGAGGCACAGACACACAATGATAAAATTGAAAAATTAAAAAGTTAAAAAGTTTACCAATAACAGTAGGTCAGAAAACTTCAGCACGTGATGATAAAGAGAGAGAGAGAGAGAGAGAGAGAGAGAGAGAGAGAGAGAGAGAGAGAGAGAGAGAGAGAGAGAGAGAGAGAGAGAGAGGGGGGGTCGAGAGAGCGCGAGAGCGAGAGAGAGCGAAAGGGGTCGAGAGATCGCGAAATCGAGAAAGAGAGAGAGGCCGAGGGGTCGAGAGATCGCGAATGGGTCGAGAGAGCGCGAGAGCGAGAGATAGAGAGAGATAGAGAGAGGAAATGAGAGAGAGAGAGAGGAGAGAGAAAGGAGAGAGAGGAGAGAGAAAGGAGAGAGAGAGAGAGAGGAAGAGGGAGAGAGAGGGAGAGAGAGAGAGAGAGAGAGAGAGAGAGAGAGAGAGAGAGAGAGCGCGCGAAAGCGAGAGAGATGGAGAGAGACCGTTGAAGAGACTTGTGTATGAAGGGGATACAGTGAAACACCCTTTTAAGTTCTCCACAAAATCTGAGGAAATTTGAAAAAGAGATCTTTACTCACTAACAAAAACAAATTGCACACACCCAATGTTAATTTGTCGCTCGTGGAGGTTTCTTCAAGTCAACTGTCTGTACAAAGTACATATCTGTAAGCAAAATGTGTCAAGGCAAAATATTTAATATTTAGAATACGTGGTAAATGCCTGTCTCGAGAACAGGGAGATGAATGTCATTATATAATTCAGTGTATTTTTGTTTTACATTTGAGGAAACAGTTGTTGCCAATGTATTTTCGGAGAAACTCCAAACCGGCACGGTTGGCCTAGTGGTGAGGCGTCCGCCCCGTGATCGGGAGGTCGTGGGTTCGAACCCCGGCCGGGTCATACCAAAGACTTCAAAATTGGCAATCTATAGTGGCTGCTCCGCCTGGCGTCTGGCATTATGGAGTTAGTGCTAGGACTGGTTGGTCCGGTGTCAGAATAATGTGACTGGGTGCTGCGACTTCTGCCTTGTGTGTGGCGCACGTTATATCTCAAAGCAGCACCGCCCTGATAATTATGGCCCTTCGTGGTCGGCTGGGCGTTAAGCAAACAAACAAACAAGAAATTCAAACGCAGTTAAATTTAAACACTTATTCGAACTCGGTATACTTTAGTAGGTACTGTATATCATGTACTTATATTGTACTTACTTGTTATATATTGTACTTACTTCGTATATGTTTTATTTATTTTATTTTTGTTTTTTAAGGTTGTTGTCATGTGTTGTTTTGGTTGTTTTAAGAGCAGATGAACCACGCTTTTCCATCTATTGTAATTAATGGTATGGACAACAAATGATCTTATGTCTTATGTCTTACGAACTGGGACAGGCTGATCTTTCTTAACCCAGTGTGGGATTTTCAGTGGGGCGACCACCCCCAACCCAGCGCGTCCCCGGGTGGCGGATAGGGGAACGGTCTTCAGATATGGAGATCAGCCGCTTGCGGCCGCGGACCAAACTGGCTCCGGGTGGGATCCCGGAAAATCCTCCCCCCTGTGCTCTCAGGGTAGGACGTACGGGCCATGAGCTAAGGGTGAGGTAACCCCGACAGAAAACCCCGAATGCTGAAGACGGAGGACCCGGGCCGCACGGCGCATTCTAACAAACCACGGGTACACGCACTTACGCAAATGATGACACAATCAACCAGCACAGATGGAAATGGCGCTCGCCCATTGAGGACCCCCCAGGGTGGAGCAGCGTCGGGTCCCATGCCTCAAAGGGACCCAGCCCCAACTACTGGAGGTCCCTCCCGTCCGTCTTGTCACGCCAGGGGACGCGGGAGGAAAGTGACTGGCACCACCACAACCAGGAAGAAACCCAGTCAGCAGCGACCTTTTCAGGTCATGCACTGGAACGCAGAAAGTATCCTGAACAAGAAGACAGAGTTGGAGCATATCCTGCATGAGAAGAACATCAACATCTGCTGTATTCAGGAGACGCACCTGACACCCCAAAAGTCCTTCAAAGTGAGAGGCTACCAATGCCTTAGGTCCGACAGAACAGACCGAAGCAAAGGAGGAATCCTGACCCTCATCAGGAACAACATCAATGCCTGTTTGATAGAAACGCACATGGAGGACTCCGAATATCAGGTGATTCGAATCCAGACGAAGACATCAGAATTCCATCTTGTCAACTTCTACTGCCCCAATGATAGACACCTCGCCCTTGACACGATCCCCGCAAAGGCCTCCAACTTCATCGTGGTGGGTGACTTCAACAGTCATTCACAGAGTTGGGGATATGACCACCTGGATCGGAGAGGAGAAGAGGTGGAGAACTGGCAGGACGACAAAGGTCTCATCCTTTTGAACAGTCCCTTTGACTGCCCTACATTCTATTCCAGAAGATGGCACACTACATCAACTCCTGACCTAGCCTTCTGCACGGAAGACATGCACCAGCTAACCAGCAGAGAGGTCGGAGAACAGCTAGGTGGAAGTGACCATCGGCCAGTCTTTTTGACCCTGGGCATGGAGTCCTGCACTGAAGCTTCCTTCCCACGGTGGAACTACAAAAGAGCGAACTGGTTCCTCTTTAGACACCGCACCAGCGAACTCACCAAAGACATCAGAGTCGAGGGTCGAGACATCAACATGGTGGCGAAGGACTTCAACATGAGCATCCTCAGAGCAGCGCGTGAGTCCATTCCCAGGGGTGCCAGGAGAGACTATAAGCCCTACTGGAGCAATGAATTGCAGGAACTGGATGATGATCTGGCAGACGCCAGAAGGGAAGCAGAAGTCAACCCGTCACAAAACAACAACATCCGCCTCCAGGAAGCCAAAGCCAAATTTCTCAAAAAGAAGCTACAGGCAAGACGGAGAAGCTGGCAAGAGAAGACAAGCTCTCTGAACCTTGAGAAGGATGGCAGAAAGCTCTGGAGGCTCACCAAGCAGTTGAATGATGAGAACACCAGCAGAGGAAAGATCACATTAGAAGAGAACGGGAAGGTGCTAACTGGAAAGCATGCTGCCAACCAATTTGCTGAAAGCTATGCAGCTGAGAGCAACCTCCATGTTAGCCCCGAGAAACAGAGAGAAGCAAGAAGAGAGAAAAGAGAGAGACATGCCAGACAGTCGACAGTGGACGCCATGAGTCAACCACTCACACTCCACGAGCTGCACTCAGCTCTGAAAAAGTCAAAGGCGAAGAAGTCCCCTGGCCCAGACGGCATCACCAACGAGATGCTAACCCACCTTGGTAGTGCAGCAGAGAACAAGCTACTCGAGGTCTTCAACAGCAGCTGGCAAGAAGGATCGCTACCACAACTCTGGCGAGAAGCGATCATGATCCCCATCTTAAAAAAAGGGAAGGATCCAAAGAAGGCCACCAGCTATCGCCCAATCAGCCTCACCAGCTGTGTTGTGAAGACCCTGGAGAGAATTGTGAACGAGCGCCTCAGGCGGTACCTGGAATCCAGGAACCTCCTTGCCCCTGAACAAGCTGGATTCCGACAGTTCCGCAGCACTGAAGATCAGGTCACTTACCTGGCGCAAGAAGTTGAAGATGCCTTTCAGGAACAGAAGCTGGTCTTCGTCACCTGGATAGATCTTCAGAAGGCCTTTGACAAGGTCTGGAAAGATGGACTCCTTGTAAAACTGCTGAGGAAAGGCGTGTCCAGCAACATGTACCAGTGGATTCGCTCTTACCTTTATAACCGCAGGGCAAGAGTTAACGTCGACCAGACCAAAAGCAAGAAGTTCCTCCTTCGTCATGGCGTCCCTCAGGGCGGAGTCCTCTCCCCAACACTCTTCCTTCTCTTCATCGACGATCTGGTGTCTGAGATGCCCAAGGGGATCAAAGCTGCTCTCTACGCAGACGACCTTGTGATCTGGTGCAAGGAGGAGCACGCAAGTACTGCCACCTACAGAATGCAGCAAGCGGCAGATAGGCTGAACGCATGGGCAGAAGATTGGTGCGTCTCCATCAACAAGGAGAAATCCTCCACCACCCTATTCACACTGTCGCCAAAGCAGAAAGCCGGAACCATTAGGCTTGGTGGAACTCCTCTGAGAGAGGATGAAGAAGCAACGTACCTTGGTGTCACCTTTGATAGACGGCAGACCTGGAAACCACACATTGCACAGGCAGAGACGAAGGCCCGGCGCAAGCTAGCCATACTCAGGAAGCTGGCAGGTACCAACTGGGGAGCGAACGAGAAGATACTGAAGACAGTATACCAGGGAACAATCAGACCCCACCTCGAGTACGGCTCCACAGTGTGGTCAACCTCAGCCAAGACAAACCTGCAGACCCTTGACCGTGTGCAAAACCAGGCCCTCCGACTCATCACCGGTGCAATGAAATCCACGCCCATCAAGGAAATGGAGAAGCTTACCACCATCCAACCCCTCTGTCAGAGAAGAGAAGCCAAGACTATGGTACAGGCCGAGAAGCTCAAGTGCCTACCCGACCACCCCATGAAGCACAGACTGAGCAACCTCACCAAGAACCGGCTTAAACGGAGCAGTTTTGTACACGAGAGCAAGAGACTTTCTCGACAGTACAGGGAAGTCCTTCCACAGAACACTCTACCTCTGACTCAAGAAGAAGAGGAAACCCCCAAGGCAACAGAGAAACCAGGCATCCAGATCTGCACCAGTGTTCCACATGTTACCTCAGGAGAAGATCAGAATGACACAGCTCGACAGGCACTCACCTTAGCCCTGATCGACGAACAGTACCCAAAAGAGGCGTGGATCCATGTATACACCGATGGATCAGCAACTAACGCCGTGCTCAATGGAGGTGCAGGCATTCTCATCCAGTTCCCTGGGGGACATACAGCTACATCCAGCGTTGCCACTGGCAAACACTGCACAAACTATAAAGCAGAAGCAGAAGCTCTCATGCAGGCCGCCTCCTTCGTTCAGGACTCCGCAGACCCTTGCTACCAAGTTGTCTTCCTCTCGGACGCCCTTTCAGTCCTTCAGGCCCTAGAGAACGACAAACTCCCACAGCTGGCCAAAGCATTACAGATGGTCAGACAAACCAGAAGAGTTGTCCTCCAGTGGATACCAGCACACTGTGGGATACCAGGAAATGAAAGGGCAGATGAGCTGGCAAAAGAAGGAGCCGTGGAAGACCAACCTGAAAACAGTGTCAGCTTTAGTGAGCAGAAGACAATCATCAAGGCATTGATGAGGCCAAGGACAAACAGAGATGACTACCACAAAATGTCCAGAGAGCAGCAAGTCAACCTCATCAGACTGCGTACTGGCCACAACAGGCTCAATGCTCACATGAACCGAAAGTTCAAGCTGGCGCCATCACCAACCTGTGCCTGCGGTCAAGAGGACCAAACAGCGGAACACATCTTACAGCGATGTCCCTTACTAGATGAGGAACGAAAAGAAGTGTGGCCGTCACCAACTCCCTTGCAGACCAAACTATACGGCAGTCGACAGGAGTTGGAGAAAACGACAACATTTATCACCAGTGCTGGACTGATTGTGTAACCTCTGCGAACGCCAAGAAGAAGAAGAAGAAGAAGAAGAGAAGAAGATGTCT
>NW_027129146.1:0-3786 GCF_037325665.1 Littorina saxatilis
TACATTTAGTCAAGCTGTGGAACTCACAGAATGAAACTGAACGTAGTCCGCCGCTAGTGCAAAAGGCAGTGAAAGTGACGAGCCTGTTTGGCGCGGTAGCGGTTGCGCTGTGCTTCATAGCACGCTTTACTGTACCTCTCTTCGTTTTAAGTTTCTGAGCGTGTTTTTAATCCAAACATATCATATCTATATATATGTTTTTGGAATCAGAAACCGACAAGGAATAAGATGAAATTGTTTTTAAATCGATTTCGGAAAGTTAATTTTGATCATAATTTTTATATTTTTAATTTTCAGAGCTTGTTTTTAATCCAAATATAACATATTTATATGTTTTTGGAATCAGAACATGATAAAGAATAAGATGAACGTAAATTTGGATCGTTTTATAAAAAAATTTTTTTTTACAATTTTCAGATTTTTAATGACCAAAGTCATTAATTAATTTTTAAGCCACCAAGCTGAAATGCAATACCGAAGTCCGGCCTTTGTCGAAGATTGCTTGGCCAAAATTTCAACCAATTTGATTGAAAAATGAGGGTGTGACAGTGCCGCCTCAACTTTTACAAAAAGCCGGATATGACGTCATCAAAGACATTTATCAAAAAAATGAAAAAAACGTCCGGGGATATCATTCCCAGGAACTCTCATGTCAAATTTCATAAAGATTGGTCCAGTAGTTTAGTCTGAATCGCTCTACACACACACACACAGACACACACACACACGTACACCACACACTCGTCTCGATTCCCCCCTCTACGTTAAAACATTTAGTCAAAACTTGACTAAATGTAAAAAGCAGCTCCATAAATCTGAAAGCGAAAAAATAACCGACACATTGGCTTTTGAAACTTCTCTTACGACAAGGGCACAAGATCACAAGAAAGAAGGGTTCAAATATTCGGCCAATTTTCTCGTGTATTTCAAAATTCTTGTAAAATTTAACCGAGAATAAAACTCACTGCACATACAAACAAACACAAACACAGACAGATAGACACAAAGAAAGAAAGATAAAAATAAAGTGAGAACGCAGCTATCAGTAAACAGTTTTATTCGGCCAATGCAGTCCATCACCCCCCCCCCCTAGCAAGTTAATTAAGTACTCTAATTTCACCTCATGTCAATTTATTACAATTCTTGGTGTAGTTTAATGCCCCACTAGCTATCCTTCTGTTCCTATTTTTCGTTAAATTATTACCTAAACTATTCTTTGATTTGATATTATTCAAAAAGAGTACTATTACTATCCTGATCTTGACAGCACCTAACAAGTAGTTCATGTTGGAATGGAAACACAATGCCCCAAGTGAGTCTACATACATGTACGTACACCTTATCTTTAAAAGGATAAACACGTTTCAACCGAATGTCCTCGCATTACATAAACCATCATCTGACTATCAAACCGCCGCAAGTCATTGGGGCAACCAGGCGAACACCACACACAATTACCCGTCATACCTCACTGAGGTGAGCAAGATAACAGCCGATCCGTCACACATGTTTGACTTCAGTTGAACCTTAAAACCATACCGTGTTGAACCTAACCGCTAAAACCATCATGTGTTGAACCTAACCGCTAAAACCATACCGTGTTGAACCTAACCGCTAAAACCATACTGTATTTGTTTGTTTGTTCGTTCATGGGCTGAAACTCCCACGGCTTTTACGTGTATGACCGTTTTTACCCCGCCATTTAGGCAGCCATACGCCGCTTTCGGAGGAAGCATGCTGGGTATTTTCGTGTTTCTATAACCCACCGAACTCTGACATGGATTACAGGATCTTTTTCGTGCGCACATGGTCTTGTGCTTGCGTGTACACACGGGGGTGTTCGGACACCGAGGAGAGTCTGCACACAAAGTTGACTCTGAGAAATAAATCTCTCGCCGAACGTGGGGACGAACTCACGCTGACAGCGGCCAACTGGATACAAATCCAGCGCGCTACAGACTGAGCTACATCCCCGCCCACATACTGTGTTGAACCTAACAGCTAAACCCATACCGTGTTGAACCTAACCACTAAACCCATACTGTGTTGAACCTAACCACTAAAACCATACTGTGTTGAACCTAACAGCTAAACCCATACTGTGTTGAACCTAACCACTAAAACCATACCGTGTTGAACCTAACAGCTAAACCCATACCGTGTTGAACCTAACCACTAAACCCATACTGTGTTGAACCTAACTGCTAAAACCATACTGTGTTGAACCTAACCGCTAAAACCATACTGTGTTGAACCTAACTGCTAAAACCATACCGTGTTGAACCTAACAGCTAAACCCATACCGTGTTGAACCTAACAGCTAAACCCATACTGTGCTGAACCTAACCGCTAAAACCATACTGTGTTGAACCTAACTGCTAAAACCATACTGTGCTGAACCTAACCGCTAAAACCATACTGTGTTGAACCTAACTGCTAAAACCATACTGTGTTGAACCTAACCGCTAAAACCATACTGTGTTGAACCTAACCGCTAAAACCATACTGTGTTGAACCTAACCGCTAAAACCATACTGTGCTGAACCTAACTGCTAAAACCATACTGTGTTGAACCTAACAGCTAAACCCATACCGTGTTGAACCTAACCGCTAAAACCATACTGTGTTGAACCTAACTGCTGTGTTGAACCTAACTGCTAAAACCATACTGTGTTGAACCTAACTGCTAAAACCATACTGTGTTGAACCTAACTGCTAAAACCATACTGTGTTGAACCTAACCGCTAAAACCATACTGTGTTGAACCTAACTGCTAAAACCATACTGTGTTGAACCTAACTGCTAAAACCATACTGTGTTGAACCTAACTGCTAAAACCATACCGTGTTGAACCTAACTGCTAAAACCATACTGTGTTGAACCTAACTGCTAAAACCATACCGTGTTGAACCTAACCACTAAACCCATACTGTGTTGAACCTAACCACTACAACCATACTGTGTTGAACTAACAGCTAAACCCATACCGTGTTGAACCTAACCACTAAACCCATACTGTGTTGAACCTAACTGCTAAAACCATACTGTGTTGAACCTAACCGCTAAAACCATACTGTGCTGAACCTAACTGCTAAAACCATACTGTGTTGAACCTAACCGCTAAAACCATACTGTGTTGAACCTAACCGCTAAAACCATACTGTGCTGAACCTAACTGCTAAAACCATACTGTGCTGAACCTAACTGCTAAAACCATACTGTGCTGAACCTAACCGCTAAAACCATACTGTGTTGAACCTAACTGCTAAAACCATCATGTGTTGAACCTAACCGCTAAAACCATACTGTGTTGAACCTAACCGCTAAAACCATACTGTGTTGAACCTAACCGCTAAAACCATACTGTGTTGAACCTAACCGCTAAAACCATACTGTGCTGAACCTAACTGCTAAAACCATACTGTGCTGAACCTAACTGCTAAAACCATACTGTGCTGAACCTAACTGCTAAAACCATACTGTGTTGAACCTAACCACTAAAACCATACTGTGCTGAACCTAACTGCTAAAACCATACTGTGTTGAACCTAACTGCTAAAACCATACTGTGTTGAACCTAACCACTAAAACCATACTGTGCTGAACCTAACCACTAAAACCATACTGTGCTGAACCTAACTGCTAAAACCATACTGTGTTGAACCTAACCACTAAAACCATACTGTGTTGAACCTAACCACTAAAACCATACTGTGCTGAACCTAACTGCTAAAACCATACTGTGTTGAACCTAACTGCTAAAACCATACTGTGCTGAACCTAACC
>NW_027129147.1:5000-50000 GCF_037325665.1 Littorina saxatilis
CTAGTCCGGAGGGATTACGCCACAATGGCCACCTCGCGAAGACCCAGGGTCCTAGACTAGGGAGGTCCAAGGGGGAGCACCGGGAGGGCTACCCCTCTACCCGCACCTCCAACACAATCCCTTCCCCTGGTAGCTTCATCCCCAAGGAGGAAACAGAGCTACCTGCAACACCCCAGCCGTGGTGTAATAATTCAAAAAAAATTCTAGCTCCAAACTGGCAGTAGGTAGGTAAGTAAAACCTATGCTATTTTTAAAAGGAAATTGAACCAAGAATCTGTTTTTAGTGTCTAAACATGGAAATAATAATTAGTTTGGCTTATAATGAGTGGAATTTTACGTGTATGACCGTTTTTACCCCGCCATTTAGGCAGCCATACGCCGCTTTCGGAGGTAGCATGCTGGGTATTTTCGTGTTTCTATAAACCTCCGAACTCTGACATGGATTACAGGATCTTTTCCGTGCGCACTTGGTCTTGTGCTTGCGTGTACACACGAAGGGGGATAAGGCACTAGCAGGTCTGCACATAAGTTGACCTGGAAGATCAGAACAATCTCCACACTTAACCCACCAGGCGGCCGCGGCCGGGATTCGAATCCTCGACCTTACGATTAAGAGGCCGACGTCTTACCACCCCACCACAGCGCCCGTCTTTGACACTAGCAATAATAATTGTGGACTGGGTGGCCGAGTGGTAACGCACTTGCGCTCGGAAGCGAGAGGTTGCGAGTTCGACCCTGGGTCAGGGCGTTAGCAATGTTCTCCCCCCTTTCCTAACCTAGGTGGCGGGTTCAAGTGCTAGTCTTTCGGATGAGACGAAAAACCGAGGTCCCTTCGTGTACACTACATTGGGGTGTGCACGTTAAAGATCCCACGATTGACAAAAGGGTCTTTCCTGACAAAATTGTATAGGCATAGATAAAAATGTCCACCACAATACCCGTGTGACTTGGAATAATAGGCCGTGAAAAGTAGGATATGCGCCGAAATGGCTGCGATCTGGTGGCCGATGTGAATGCGTGATGTATTGTGTAAAAATATTCCATCTCACACGGCATAAATAAATCCCTGTGCCTTGAATATGTGCGCGATATAAATTGCATAAAAAATGAAAAAAATAAATTTAAAAAAATCCCTGCGCTGTACCCACGGAATACGCGCGATATAAGCCTCATATTGATTGATTGATTGATAAGCGTTTTCAACTTGAGAAAGCTATCGATTCCAAAGTCTTTCCAAAAGGTGCGAAGAATATTAAGGGATGCAACCATGCAAAAAAACGTTTCGCGCCAAAATGTCGGATACGAGGTCTTGCACTGACAGCGACGATACAACAAACAGGTGTTTTAAGACAAAGAGAAAGACAGACAGACAGACAGAGAGTGACTCGAGATGGAGGCACAGACAAATGAATACCGAGAACGAGAAAAAATAAAAGAGAGAGAGAGAGAGAGAGAGAGAGAGAGAGAGAGAGAGAGAGAGACAGACAGACAGACAGACAGAGAGAGACAGAGACAGAGACAGACAGGGAGAGACAGACAGACACACAAACGCATATACAGAGCAAGAGAAAGACTGAGAGACTTGGATGGTATGTTAAAGAGTTTGGGCGATGTTCATGGGGGTACACAAAAGTAAGTAGCATCGACTTTCGCTTCTGGATTCACGTGTCAACTTGACCGTTGCTCGTTCTAGTCACGCGGTAGGAATAACAGAAACAACTCGTTCATAAACATATAGCCGTGAAGTGAAACTTTTGTTTCTAAAGATGCAGATTATTTTGATTCTGAAACTATGGACATGTATCAGAAATGTTCTTAGCGCAATCTTTAACAACTATATCGCAGTAACTTGAGTGACGCATGCAGTACGAGCAGAGTAGCGGGCCCTAGAATAAACATAAGAGAGAGAGAGAGAGAGAGAGAGAGAGAGAGAGAGAGAGAGAGAGAGAGAGAGAGAGAGAGAGAGAGAGAGAGAGAGAGAGAGATTAAACCGCACCGCACCGACAGAGAGTAAGATAGTGAAGAATGACTTAAGGTAACAGGTGAATGCATGTTGAGGTGTAATCAGCCACGTGTGGCAGAATGACCGAGGTATTTTACGCGGGGGTGGGACATGGAAACTGTCTCTGGGTCTGTGCATACGGTTCACACGTGTCCGTCCAGGGCCGGATTCGAATCCGCGAATAATAAATGAGCATTTATATAGCGCAACATCATAACTTTACAAGTATGCTCTTTGCGCTTGACACATTTAAAATTAAAACACAGTTATACAAGCATTTACATCTACATTCATAGTCAACAACGCAACAACCATCAAACATACATTACAAACAATTCTTCCACTAACTAAGTAATAAAAACATGAATAAAATAGGTAGTGAAAACAAGGAAATACCAGCTGAATACCCTTAATCAAACAACACATGTTATCAACAATACTGAAAACAGCCCCAGATTCTTTCTTTCTTTATTTGATATTTAACGTCGTTTTCAACCATTCAAGGTTATAACGCGACGGGGAAAGGGGGGAGATGGGATAGGGGAAAGGGGGGAGATGGGATAGAGCCACGTGTTAATTGTTTCTTGTTCACAAAAGCACTAATCAAAAAATTGCTCCAGGGGCTTGCAACGTAGTACAATATATTACCTTACTGGGAGAATGCAAGTTTCCAGTACAAAGGACTTAACATTTCTTACATACTGCTTGACTAAAATCTTTACAAACATTGACTATATTCTATACAAGAAACACTTAACAAGGGTAAAAGGAGAAACAGAATCCGTTAGTCGCCTCTTACGACATGCTGGGGAGCATCGGGTAAATTCTTTCTCGTCCCAACCAATATGGGACTCTCCCTAACCCGCGGGGGGTACAGCCCTAGATGTTTATATACATTATCACATTATCACTAAAACAACAAATACACTACATGTAGCCTACTGATGGACTGAGAAAACAAAATCAGGGGTTGTATTTCTTGAAGAGGTGTGTTTTAAGTGCTCGTTTGAATGCTTGGAGTATGGAACACCAGATACGCAATGTCCCCGCGGAATTGCGCGCGGACTTTTGAGCTTTTCTCGTCGTTGATTGGTCAGAAATTCCGCCCGAACTTTTAATGTCCGGTATGGAACGAGGACATTAAAAGTCCGGGCGGAATTTCTGACCAATCAACGACGAGAATAGCTCGAAAGTCCGCGCGGAATTCCGCGGGGACATGGCGTATCTGGCGTTCCATACTAACGTACTGATGATCGACGTTTGGTTCTTTAAACCCACGGGGTCAATTGCGTTATAAAAAAAAGAAATAGTTCAACTTTTCCTTCATCGCTAAATCCACCCCTTTTGAGGTGAAGGAACGTAACCACTCGGTGTACGTTTTCAAACTAATCGAATGTTGGCGGTAAAATCTATTGAATTTCATCACGAATTGTCTTTACTTTCAAGAAACTGACATGCTTTTCTCCCTCACATATGTGTACCATATTAATTTGATCGGGAAGCAACATTTTAGTCTCGGATAGATATCGAATGCGAAAGCTTGGCGCAGGCGAAACCTGAGCTCGTTACACCGGCATCGTCATAAAAAGGATCCCCGGTGGCTCCCTGTCTTACACAACCCTGTCTCGTCTTGGGCACTGATGCTGACTTCAAGGTAAGTGAAGAATAAGAACATAGACAGAAGAGAACATTATAGGCAGACAAATTGATTTGCTCGTGTAGTGTTGATGTTGATTTTTTTCATGGGTTTGTTCTTCTCGTTGTTGTTGTTTTTCAATTAAAACACTCGTGCATGTACCTGTATTTAGTGTGGTGCCAGCATAGGCGAAGGCCGGGGTGCGCACACACACATACGCAGACACACACACTGTGACCACACTCACACACACACACACACATACACACACACTGTGACACACTGACACACACACACACACACACACAGACACAGACACACACACACTGACACACTCACACACACACACACACACACTGCCAAATCAAACGCCAACCAAAACTATTCAATAGCTGTTTTTATTTTAGAAGTAGGTAATAGCAATCATAGTTTAAATTCTGCAAATAGTGAAACGAATTTTTTCTTCACATTTTTTTTATCATGAAACAAAAAAAAGTGTAGCTTTCTCTCTCACCCACTCTCTCTCACTAGGAGCCCAGTCTAAATATAATATGTACACCAAGGGCTCTGTAATCAATTTCATTAATTAATTAATTGAAGCAATGAAAACTATAGAATATAATCTGAGGTAAAATAGCTAAAACCAGGTCATAGGCCAGAAAGCTGTCCACAGGGCCCCGCCACGGAGGAAAAATGGTCACAAATTGTCCATTCATTTGAATATTGGTCACGTGACAACGTCAGTACAACAGTTGTGTCTGCCACACACACCACATTTTGGCTTCACGCGTATAATCCTTTTTCCTCATAAAAACTTTCTCAAAAACATTTCTATTCTCCATTAAAAAAAATGCAACTGAAGACACTTTGACTTGTGCACCAACACTGAGAGAACTGCTACAACATCAGAGTGTTTCACAATCAAATTGTACAAGGCTTTGGCTCAACACAATAACTGGACGTCAGCCATCGGTTTAGCCTCTACTACAGTGCGCACGATACGATACGATACTCACCTGGATTTTCACTCAACAGAAAATCACGGTCAAAAATACACGCTTACTTTATATTGTGCATGACACCAAAATAAGTCTGCTGACCACCAAACACTGACAAGCTAACGACACACTTACAATTAAAGAACAAGGTGTAAAACTTTCATATATATTTGTTACATTTAAAAACGCGTTGGTCATGTTACACACGAGTATATTAAGGCTGCAAAATACATAGTGTTTACTACTGTGTTTTTCTGCTGTCCTGATGGGCCAGCCATCGTTTTATACAAAGACCACCAACAACATGAAATATCCAAAGACACCAATTTCGCTCCCTCCACGCGCGTTTTGTGAAGTTGGTGTATGTGGCACACACAATCCTCTAAAGTTGAACATTTCCACTCAAGACCTCAAACAAGTACGTCACTCGACAACCAGATGTTACACACTATGCATTAATATATTCAGGTAGAAAAGGTCACCGAAAACCAATGAAAAACCACTGACCGCTGCGAGTCGGACAACATCGAGTGTGACTGAAACCAAAAAAGGATGGCTGCACGATTGCGTCAAAACCAAATGTTTCTACTACTGAGTGAAGATAACGTTTCCCTTAGGCCTCAACAGCCGCGGTTCTAGCACGCAAAGAAACACGGATCCATTAAGTGTATAGCACACACACAAAAACTCCACTGTCCACTCTTCTGGCACTCACACACTAAAGCGGCGGCCAAACGGCGGCCAAACGGCGGCCAAGCGGCGGCCAAACGGCGGCATCGTGTATGGACTGAGCGGCACAACGGCTCCCACGTGACCCGCCAGGGAATCGCAACAGAATGAAGAAAACACCGTGGCAACAGACTCGGACACCAATCAATCCTGGGCTTGAAAAAATAGCGTCTTACAAAAATAGATTTGTCCTTTTGTTTCTGAGAAGAAAAAAATGGAATAAGAATGATTTGAGCTGAGAGGCAAAGCAGCCTATGACCCCCCCGGGGGGGGGGGCGAGTGACTATGTACAATCTTCAACGAGTGGCTTTCACAGACCCTGTCAACAGCTTTCTGGGGAAGACAAGGACTGCCGGCAGAAACCAGAACTATTCACGTTTGGACTCATAGAAAAACACACAGTGCCTTTTTCAGCCTGAAGGCTCATGGCTATATCAACCTCACCTAAATTTCATATCAATCTTTAATGACTGTGGGTGAAATGAACAAAGTTGAACAACTAAATACAAGGACAGATCTTGTAAGGTGATGTTTTCAATTTGAGAAGAGGAACGTACAAGTTACCTCACCTGTTAAGACAGTTGAACCAATTCTGTTTGGCGGGGTTCTCCACATGACAGAGTATTAGCTAACTTTTCAAACATCTTACCCTATCACAGTCAAACAGAAGCACACTGAAACTGTACTTTTTCTTAATATAAACATCAACTGTTCTGGTTCCTTGCCGACTGTCTCTTGGCTTCTCTTTTATCGCCAAATATTATACATCAAAAATGTGTAATATGCAACAATGGCAAATTGAGCATTTATAGTATGATTTGTTGTGTGTAATAGCAAATTATTCAAAGTACAAGGAAAAAGAATAGAATGATCTGTCAAGATCTTCTCTCTATGTGCTAGACTAGCAACATGTACAAGTCTCATGACTATAAAGCATGGAAAAGAAATGCTGGGGCAAAGTACAACTACACAATGTGCAATACACTACATGAAACGTCAAGACAAGTGTCGTCATTGATACGTAAACAAATCTGACAGTAGTTTCTCTCTGGGAGAAATACGACCATTGATATATGCAACACAACTCTTAAATCAAGAGCTAACAGTGTGTCAAAACATATCACAACTAGTTCGACTAGGCTGCCTTTTTTATACCATGGATCCAAGTCTCCATGCTCTCACTGCAAGCAACTTGACTTAAGGTGGGACTCACACATTCATGACTAAACTGTTTTTATTTCTGCTCTCTTTTCATATCCAACACATTGATGTCATCATCTCAACACCTCTGCCAAGCTCCAAGAATAAAGATGTCAAACAAATCGCTATTTTCCTGCAGTTGTGCAATAACTTTTCATTTTCAAAAAGGAAAACAAGTATATTCATCGTCACTCGGCTAGCTCTTCCTAAAAGAAGTGTTGCACTATATCAATGTCACAAACATGTCAAGTCAAATTCAATACAAATTGTCAAATAAATTAAGTGAATAAATAATACAAGATTTGGGGGACGAAAAATCGTCTACCCATCTTAAAACATACACAGTGATCTGGACTTAACAACCAACGCTTACCTAGGATAAAAGTAATAAATGGCAGTTAAAAAACCCACACAAAAAAAACTTATCCTACACGAGAACAACTCAGTTCCTAATGTGTGCCGATCTCAAACTGTTGTTTTCATTTCTAAGCAGAATGATCTCATCGTTCAAAAATACTGCCATCCACACGATCAAAAATACTGCCATCCTCACGATCAAACTTAATTTCTGTCAAAACATCGTGCTGTTAAGTTGTTCTCAAAAACATGATGACCCAACCCTTTCTTGGCAGACACAAAATGTTTCTTCTCAATGTAATCAGTAAAAACCTTTGTCCGTCAAAACTCAGGACAGAGCACACTTATTTTAAGTTATCTTAAGTAGTATTTTTTTCACTTAAAGTGCACCGAGACCCATATCTGGTACATGGAATTTTTCTGTCCAGATTTAATCAAAATCACCCAAAAAATAATTTAATGTTCATATGTACATAAGTGTAGTATAATGCAAAAACATGCGAGAACTCTTTGTTAAATGTGTTAACTTGTAAATTTAGCCTATATTTTAGTGGCTGTGTAGCTGATGAAGAAGTGTATGGTGTAATTGGACTCCCTGTGTCTTTACCCTTAGTGTCACCCTGTTAACCCGCTGTCAACACTGCCAACACTCAACACTGTCAACACTGCCAACAGGCTTGACGAAAACCTGACATTATAAGACTACACTTGGCGGCACTGGAAAACACCCTGTCCTTTGTGTCACCCTGTTAACCCGCTGTCAACACTGCCAACAGGCTTGAAGAAAACCTGACATTATAAGACTACACGTGGCGGCACTGGAAAACACCCTGCTCAACTCCTTACCAGAGATCACGCCATACATTCACACTGTACACTCAGCACTGCTACTCACTGCTGTTGCCCAGGAACCCGCACACACACACGTTTGACACAAAACACAGACAAACCATAACACACTAGTTGCAGGCACAACCCTTAAACCAAACACAGTTCTCTGTTGACATGAGATCTGATACAAACGGGATTGTTCCTTCCTCCCTTCCTTCCTTCCATAGTAGTATCATTTAAATTTGTAAGAAAGAGAGATGTCAAAAGTGAAAGTATATTTCAATGATTTGCCATCAGTTTAATGTTCAAAGAACTAAGCCTGACACATACTGAGATCTACATGCTTGATGAAATCCAGACTCATTTACTACTTAGCTTGTATGCCAATTTTATTGAAAGGTTGATCATATATACCTAATACATCTAAACATAAATTATTAGCAAACACATGCACTCACACACAGTCAAACCAACAAAAAAAGGTGACAGGTCCCTTGGCTAACGCAAGTGCAGTAGACAGATACATTCCATGCACTTTTGAGATTTTTGTCCTCCAAAAAAACCAAGCTCAGTCATCTTTGATCCGACTGGCTCAACAGGTTGAGCTATTGCACTTGACCGTGATGAGAGAAGATTAGACTCAACAGTTGACTAGAGCAAGCCATCGCTGAATACTCATGTTTTGTACATGGCAAACACTTGAACACAACAACCACTGACAAAATGTCATCAAAACAAATAAATGTGATCCTACAAAAGCAAAAAAAAGTAAAGTCAAATGCAGTGTGTCACAAAAACACCCAACAAATTAGTGTCACATTGTCCAACACAACATTTTCCCCACAAATCAAAAGGTGCTATGTTACAAACAAAAGGTCTGAAAAAGACGCTCCAGTACCATTGGTAAACCTTTTCATTGAGACAGATCTATGGTAGAACACTTTTGATTGCAAACAAAAACAAAACCAACAACTTAATTTGACCCTTAGTACAAGCTAGGATTTCTGCTCCATAAACAACATCCAGAAAAGGTTTCAATCTTTCTGGTACAAGTACAGCCAACTTTTAAGCATAAATGCAATCAGCCCTCATAAACATGTAAGTTTTCAAGTCCCATTCACATAATCTGTTTTATAAAACAGAAGACAAAAAACGGTTACAAAAGCTCTGTGATTGAAGCAAAAAAGCGATATGTGAGATATAATGATTGTATGGACAAATAAAATGGCAGTAGGTACTACGGCTGAAAATTAATACTGAACACAACATTTTGAAGATTTGATTATAGCATATCCCAATCTAAACTTTCTCAAAAAAATACTGCATGGGATATTTTTTATAAAAAGATAAAAGGAAGGGGGGGGGGGGCATTTATTCAAAACAATTGCTCAATAACTTGTTTCTTTCACCTGAAAGTCGAGCGAAGAGCTGTGCTACTTTACAGATAAATGATGTTTGTTTCTATGATGTTAATCAACTGTGGGCGTGTGGTACAGAGTGGCATGAAAATAAAGTCAATTCAACTGACCTGAATGTCAAACTCATTTTGATAACTTTGATTCAAATGTAAACAATATGAAACAAACAATGCCATGCACAACAAAACGATAAGCCTGCGGCTTTCAACAATACAATATCTAATATGTACTACAAACTACTAGGTCAAAGAAAAAAATACTTACAATACACTGAAAACAAAATTCATCCATCACTACAATTTATCCTTTGATATGAGGTCGCAAGAAAACTGATTTCAACATGTGTCACAGCTTTGGAAAACGGTTCTAAAATAAACTTCTGACCAATCACAAAGATTAACTTCGATTACTGCTTTACTGATCTTTTGCTCCAACCAATGGGATGGCAGAGACCAAAATGATCAGCCAATCAGTGTTCTTTTCTTGTTTCAACAATACAAAGGGTACCCATACAAAGATCACAACGCATATCCATTAACTTTTGTTCGTACAACCAATGAATGCCAAATCCACTCAAATTAACAGGCCATAATCGTCTGAAAAAAGGTCAAACCCCAGGAGGCAACAAAGCTTAATGAAAAAAAACTTTCTTTTAACAAGACAATGTGTACAACCACGCTCAGTCCAAATAACAAGGAACAGTTGAGGCTGGGAAAGGAGCTGAAAAACAGTATCAAAGTAATGGAAAAAACAGTTCAAAAGAAGTGAGAGAAAAACATGTCAAGAAACGGAAACCAAATTAACAGGCAAAAGTATATGCTTGATTTTCATATGTTCCCATATTTAAGTGATGAGAGAAGTCAACTATAATCTGCGTTAATAGGTCAAGGTCAAGCAAACATTTATACATAGCATGAACATGTCATTATCTAAGAGAAGTAATCAATGCATTATATACAATCCATTTTATGTACACATCTCCCGACGTAGGACACAGACAGCTGCCTATGTGTGGGAGACAGAATTAGAAGCCATTCAGAGACAAGAACAAATACATCTGCCTTAAAGATGGCGGTAATAATTTATGTGTTGATTTTGTTACCCACAAATATGTATCTCCATTTGACATCAACTGTCTCCTCTTTGGAACATACACAGAGTCATGACAGGGAAATGTTGTTCCTTCCAGCAACAATCGTCTTCTCCAGTCCCTGGCGTTAGACACATTGAAGGGACCATTCCAAGGTAAGTCAAGTAAACATTCACATCGCCCAATTACAATCTACTGCCCCAGAATAGGAACATTTTGAAGACTTCATGTATATGACCTCTCTTTTTAAATGACAGAGGGTCTGTGACAAAAAACCACATTGGTCCTTAGGACACATGATTGCATGACGTCATCTGGATGATGAAAAACCATTTGACATCATTGTTGATGAAAAGTCGGATTGGTCCTGTGGCATTGCTACATTCAAACATGGTCATGAATCCATGCACCAGATGCCATCCACGGTACGAAGTGTTGCTATACAAACAATCTCACCTTAACAAACGTGACCCTATATCTCGCACAGTTGTCATATTAGCAAGGACAATAGGTTCATTGACCAGATCATTGTAACATGATGCATGTCAATAAAGCCGCGGCTGGAAATGCGAAAAATGACAGTTGTTGAAATGAAAAGAAATACTAAAAAAAAAACTCTTGGAAAGGATTTCATGACATTTCACATTTTCCATTAAAAACACACCAGCAACTCTATCCATGAAGCTTTATCAGCTGATGCACATCAACTATCCACTGTCCATTCCTGAATATCAAATCTACAGATGATGATGATGATGATGAAATAAGACTTACTCAGTATTGTTAATCTTCTCTTAAAAAACAGCAAGCCCTTCATTTAAGATTCGTTCTTAACATACAACTGATGATCAGCTGCATAATTATCAGATGGATGGTTCATGACTATCATTCCATAAATTCCAAGAACAAATAAAAAGTAAGAACATCATACTGATGATATATATAAAACAGGATATGAATAATAATAAAAAGTGTAAATAACAGAAACAGCAATATCAATACACAATAATAAGGACTGAATATTCAGAGTACATAACAAAATGTTATACCCTGTACAACACCCTACAATTAATAACTCTTTAGCCACACAAATAAATAATATGTCAACAAAATTTCGTTTGTAAACACTGGTGTGTCTGAGCAAGCCAAGCTTCCTTTCAGAGCTGGTTTATACAAATCATTCCAGTGCCGACCTTCAATTAGAATAATTTACTGCTGCTAATGATACCGAGACAACACCGAAAATAACTAACAAACTATTCCACAGTCACGATATAAAGGAGTAAAGAACGTGGAATTTCAGTGTATTAAGCTTGGAATGTATTCTTGATTTGTCAACAAATTTTTCACTTTAGAGGAAACCAAATGACACAAACATTTATAGATTTCAAAACTTGGGGAGTGTGGTGCGGGCAGTGGAAAGTCAACACAATCTTGGTAAAAAGCTGTCAATATTACAACGATATCAACTCTGAATCTTGTGACCTAGCAACAGTACTGTTGCCATTGACAACATGACAAGCAAAGGTTTCCTGATTGTTCAAACAAAATAGTTTCCTTCCTAATGACTAGATCATAATTAAAATAAATAAAGATTCAGAAAGTGATTTGAGCATGTGAAAAAACAAAAAACAAACACAGTACACAGTCAAAATGATGAGCTTGATAATTCTTTGTGACGTCATTGTAATCAGAGGGCACACAGAATGTTTTGTACACTCCAAAAACTTAGTATTTCACTTCCCCTTGTGACCAGACTCCATACAACGGTGGGATGGCTTCCCGTGGGAAATACAGCCTCTTCTACCAGGCAAGTTGCATGCTGACTCTTCAAAATGCAACTTACAAATTAAATACAAACATCTTTTTTTCTTCTGTATTTCTTGTTTATATTTTCTGCCTCCTCAATACAAACAAAAAAAGCAACAAAGCATACCACAATGTACTCCAAATAAATCCATGATTAAAGTGACATGAACTCTTGACATGGATGAGACACAATGATAATGCCATCATCCAATATGGTCGTAAAACATCTTGTATCTATACTTGTGGTAGTCTTCCTGACCTGTCACTGCAATTCAGTGGAAACTGCTGACAGTCATCCATATCCAAAAAAGTCCATTTTGGCAGTTGTGAGGGTAAATCTTGGATGATTACACTGTCTGCACAAATAAAGAAAACACAAATACTGTATTAATAACAAGGCAATTTGACAAATACAGTCATTTCAAAACAATTATTTGGACTTAATATACAACTGTGACATCTTAGAGAGAGAGAGAGAGAGAGAGAGAGAGAGAGAGAGAGAGAGAGAGAGAGAGAGAGAGAGAGAGAGAGAGAGAGAGAGAGAGACGGAGAGAGACGGAGAGAGAGTGAGACGGAGAGAAAGAGAGAGAGAGAGAGACCAAACAACTAACCTAATATGCAAACTGAGGGAATAACCACTTAAAATGACAGGCCCATTATAAACCTTAACCCAAAACGATGGCTGTGTAAGAATCACTAATGTTCGCTATCACTTCTTAACTTGTATGGATACATTTAGTGTTTAGTGTAATCCTGTTTATTTCTTGAATTCATTTTTCAGTTTACTCGTATATATATTCCTCACATTTGTTTTTAAGTTTAAACTACTTTTACATCAGTGCTCAACTATCTTGGAACGATGATAGTATACATAAAATTGGTGGACAATTAATTTGAACAATTATAAGAATGTACTAGATCAGATTGAAAATCCACCACCAAACAAAAGTCAAGATAATGTTACCAATGCTAATTGCAAAATTACACACAGAAATGATCTTGAAGACTGTATGCTAAGAAACGAAGAGAAAGGTCAGACACTAAGTATAACTTGAAGGCACGATGAATACTAATACATATATGACCACAGTGACAGTCAACACTGACAAAATAGTTGTTTCCTGGATAATATTAGGGAACGACGACCACTAAAACGTTAACAACTCAGCACGACCAACACGACACAAATATGAGTTCACACAAACAAACAAACATGACAGTAATACACAAGGCCTTTTACATGTCAAATTATACACACACACTTTTAGGTGTAAACCTCTCAGCAAAGAGAAAAGAAAGGAAGAACATGAACAAGACCAAGTGCGGCTGACTTCTCTCTACATACTAATCAAGTGCAGTATTAACACAGTTGTCATAAGACATTTTACAAATGACACACTTTGCTGATGTTTACTTTTTCTGCTCAACTAATGGGGACCCTCTTTATTTGATTTCATCCAGCTTATTTCAGCAGAAACGCAGCATAAAACAATGTTATTTTTTTCAACTAAAGGGTCAAAATAAGGATTATATATAGCCTTTTTTTTTTTTTTTTGCTGTCTGTTTGGATGAGCGAGAAAGAGAGAAAGACAGAGACAGACGCAAAGAGAGAGAGAGGCTAGGGGAGGAGTTAAGCCAGAAAGAAACAAGTCGCGTAAGGCGAAAATACAACATTTAGTCAAGCTGTCGAACTCACAGAATGAAACTGAACGCACTGCAACTTTTCAGCAAGACCGTATACTCGTAGCATTGTCAGTCCACCGCTCGAGGCAAAGGCAGTGAAATTAACAAGAAGAGCGGGGTAGTAGTTGCGCTGAGAAGGATAGCACGCTTTTCTGTACCTCTCTTCGTTTTAACTTTCTGAGCGTGTTTTTAATCCAAACATATCATATCTATATGTTTTTGGAATCAGGAACCGACAATGAATAAGATGAAAGTGTTTTTAAATTGATTTCGAAAATTTAATTTTGATCATAATTTTTATATTTTCAATTTTCAGAGCTTGTTTTTAATCCAAATATAACATATTTATATGTTTTTGGAATCAGGAAATGATGAAGAATAAGATGAACGTAATTTGGATCGTTTTATAAAAAAAATTATATTTTTTTTTTACAATTTTCAGATTTGTAATGACCTAAGTCATTAATTAATTTTTAAGCCACCAAGCTGAAATGCAATACCGAAGTCCGGCCTTCGTCGAAGATTGCTTGGCCAAAATTTCAATCAATTTGATTGAAAAATGAGGGTGTGACAGTGCCGCCTCAACTTTTACAAAAAGCTGGATATGACGTCATCAAATACATGTATCGAAAAAATGAAATGAGTTCCCAGGAACTCTCATGTCAAATTTCATAAAGATCGGTCCAGTAGTTTAGTCTGAATCGCTCTACACACACACACACGCACAGACACACACACACACCACGACCCTCGTCTCCATTCCCCCTCTATGTTAAAACATTTAGTCAAAACTTGACTAAATGTAGAAAGAGATAAGTTTGTTAACCAAGGGGGGTTCCATAAAATGTGCTGCAATCCAAACCACTGACACACAGACTTTCCTGTTGAAAGTGGTGACCAGAAAATAAATACTGACAACAAACACAAAAATGCTATTTTCCAAAACCACAGGTATATAAACAAGCCAATCATAGCAAGGGTGCATTGATTTGTTCACCCCTCGTCCAATCCAGCATTCGATATCACCAACATACACCACAATCTAAATCACACAATCAAAACATTTGAACAATGGTGAATCAATACTCAATGTTTTCACAGGAACAACAACTTCCAGTCTCGAGTCTCGTACCAGTGAATTCAGCGTCTTTTTATTTACTTTTATTTCTGACCATATCCTATCATTTTGTTTAAAATTGAGAAAAAATTCTGACACCTAGCCACTTGGACTATATTTCAAAACCAGCTTTTGGTACAAAATTAAAACACCAAAGGACTGGACTTTTTTGTAATGATGACTATTACCTAAACTATCATTCCTCTTAAACTGACAGCAGCATACGGGGGTATTTCTCAGGGCAGCCATAACGTTTCTAGTGAGAAAAAAGTCACCTTACTAAATCAAAACGTTTGACATAAGCCTTGGTTCTAAAGCATCATTCATCTGGTTATGCTTAAACAAGGGGTAAGACTATTCACCAGTCAGGTAAGACTATTCACCAGTCAGGTAAGACTATTCACCAGTCAGTCACATGCCGAAAACCACATCTTGGCTGCTTTGTGGACACAATCGTGTTTGTCTTTGTGTGTGATTTTGTTTGGCAAGAGACACAAGTCAATCTGTGGAATTAATTTGCCTACAAATCTCCACCCTGCACAGGCAGTAGCCACGTGTTGATTGTTGGTAGTTGTTCAAGCGGAGGAATGCTCTGACGCCAAGCATAACACTGGATAATCCTGTTGTGCTTTTTGTCATTTGTAGTATTGTTTACAACACTTCTTTTAAGGTCAAACCAAAAGAGTGTTTGTAATCACGAAGCCCTCACCAAGATGTACAGATGTTCATTCCAGGTCTATAACACACGATGTTAAACCCCACGTGACCGAGTTCACTCAAACAACAAGGTTAGAAATGCAACGTGAATATACAGCAACAGGGCATTAACAAGCTTAAACCCCATACCCATAGCAACGACAGACAGTCAACAACTTCTACACGAGGAACAAACATGTGTTCGTGCACACTTGCTTTCCCTGAGTGGGTAGGAGGCGATGGGGGCAAAATGCACGCAGCTGTAGCTTGCCTGTGGGCATTTATCATGACATGTTTTTTGAGACATTACTGCAATCTCACAATTATTTTCCCCTCAGCTACAAACAAAACCCACCTGAATGGCTAAAACATGTTCCTCACCACAGCATCTAATACAACAAATAAATCAGACACACTGACAAACACAAAAATGCACACACACGCACAAACGAAGCAATAATTTGTATACAAACAGATCAAACTGTTTCTCATGTAGTCTTGAAAAAATCCTACTTGATTCGACTCCCTGCAGGGCAAACCTCCCTTATCAGTCAGAGTCTAAGCAAACCTCCCTTGTCAGTCAGAGTCTAAGCAAACCTCCCTTATCAGTCTAAGCAAACCTCCCTTATCAGTCTAAACAAACCTCCCTTGTCAGTCTAAGTAAACCTCCCTTATCAGTCTAAGCAAACCTCCCTTATCAGTCTAAACAAACCTCCCTTATCAGTCTAAACAAACCTCCCTTGTCAGTCTAAGTAAACCTCCCTTGTCAGTCTAAGTAAACCTCCCTTATCAGTCTAAGCAAACCTCCCTTATCAGTCTAAGTAAACCTCCCTTATCAGTCTAAGCAAAACTCCCTTGTCAGTCTAAGCAAAACTCCCTTGTCAGTCTAAGTAAACCTCCCTTATCAGTCTAAGTAAACCTCCCTTATCAGTCTAAGTAAACCTCCCTTATCAGTCTAAGTAAACCTCCCTTATCAGTCTAAGTAAACCTCCCTTATCAGTCTAAGTAAACCTCCCTTATCAGTCTAAGTAAACCTCCCTTATCAGTCTAAGCAAACCTCCCTTATCAGTCTAAGCAAGCCTCCCTTATCAGTCAGAGTCAAAGCAAACCTCCCTTGTCAGTCAAAGCAAACCTTCCTTGTCAGTCAGAGTCTAAGCAAACCTCCTTCAACAGTCTAAGCAAACCTTCCTTGACCCTAAGTGGACCCCTTTTGTTCAATACAGGCTCGATCAGCATTACCAAAAGCTACTGTTTTTAAATGTGCATTTCTTTGCTGGGTTTGAAAACAATAACGGCATTCAACTGCCAAACACCCGCGTTGGTAAATCAAATAGGACAAAAAGCACGAGACAACCCCATGTTAAGTCCCACACACACAAAAATGGCTTAGTGTTGTGATATCAATGGGAGAAAAAACACCATTAAAACTGAGGTTAAACAGAATCATTGATACCAATTAACAGTCAAAAATGTACAGCTAGATTACAATATGGCAAGAAAGCACACAATAGTTTTACGAGTACTGGTCAAAGAAAAAACCAAACTTGCCAAAAACTCTGTAGGACACTCAGAAAAACAAGGCCAACCACCCAAACGACAGCCAGGCTTTTTTCAAGACTTACTGCCAGGAGTTAGCTGCCCTTTCTCGTTGCTAAGCAACGCAAGAGTCAGTTGACCCTAGGAAGGTTGGGGAGACTGAATGGAAAGCCAGGAAGACAGAGTTATTTGAGATGCTGCTAATTTGTGCCGACTTGGTTTCACAATCTACCCAACAAATCACTGGCACAGTTACCTATGTCAAACACATACACACACAAGAAAGTCAAGGTTTATTTGTAAATCATGGCATCTCAATTCAAATTTCTCATGTGTTGTTGAGTATTATCTTAACAGTTGCAGCACATTGTCATGGCAAAAAAACAGTCTCCATAGAAGAAAAAAATCCCAACATAAAACAGTAGAAAATTAGATATAATAAAACACAAAACTGATGAGAAGCTATTTTAACTCCAGGAAAAGAAGTTCAAAAATATATGTTTTAATGGTAGAATACAGATAAATACATGTTTGCCAACTTTCATACCCAACCTTAACTGCTGTTGGCAATGTGTCAACAGAAAATACACTTTCTCCAGCAAAGAGAAACATTTGGTTCTAACATCCGCGGATTGGAACAGCCTATTACTATATACATGTTTAAGCCTTTTGGCTTTTCAGTGAAATGTAGAGATAACATAACACAAAAGAAGATTGATACAAAAAAGGATAAAAGATTGCAGATGTGCAAAGCTCAAAACCTCAGAAATGCACAAAAGGAAGAGATAACAAGTAGCGTAAGGCGAAATTACTACATTTAGTCAAGCTGTGGAACTCACAGTATGAAACTGAACGCACTGCATTTTTTCACACTGACCGTAGTCCTCCGCTAGTGCAAAAGGCAGTGAAAGTGACGAGTCTGTTTTTAGCGCGGTAGCGGTTGCACTGTGCTGCATAGCACGCTTTACTGTACCTCTCTTCGTTTTAACTTTCTGAGCGTGTTTTTAATCCAAACATATCATATCTATATGTTTTTGGAATCAGGAACCGACAAGGAATAAGATGAAATTGTTTTTAAATCAATTTTGGAAATTTAATTTTAATCATAATTTTTATATTTTTTAATTTTCAGAGCTTGTTTTTAATCCGAATATAACATATTTATATGTTTTTTGAATCAGAACATGATAAACAATAAAATAAAAGTAATTTTGGATCATTTTATAAAAAAAAATTAATTACAATTTTCAGATTTTTAATGACCAAAGTCATCAATTAATTTTTAAGCCTCCATGCTGAAATGCAATACCAAAGTCCGGCCTTCGTCGAAGATTGCTTGGCCAAAATCTCAATCAATTTGATTAAAAAATGAAGGTGTGACAGTGCCGCCTCAACTTTTACAAAAAGCCGGATATGACGTCATCAAAGACATTTATCGAAAAAAAGAAAAAAATGTCCGGGGATATCATTCCCAGGAACTCTCGTGTAAAATTTCATAAAGATTGGTCCAGTAGTTTGGTCTGAATCGCTCTACACACACATACGCACAGACAGACACAGACAGACACCCACACACACACACACATACACCACGACCCTCGTCTCGATTCCCCCTCTATGTTAAAACATTTAGTCAAAACATGACTAAATGTAAAAATGACCAACCAAAAATGTACAAACTTATGAAAGAATACAAAAACAATAGGGAATGGACCCAAATCCCTCCCCCCACCCCTCCCCCCAACCTTGTTTGTATGCTGCTGATCGAAATACCAGTCACACAAAAAAGCATTTGCAAATTCTTTCTTTCTAAACAGGGCGATAAACTTGTCCTGAAACACAAGATAGCTTGTGTCCTACTCATAGATTGATGCTTACATGTTCTAATATGATAGCAGGCATAAGAACACGCTCTGGTTAGAGGCAGACAGGAACACTCCTATGAACCATTTTCAACCCAAGCCATTGTATGTGCTGTATTTCCTGTTGCCCTTTGCTTACGATCACCAGAATGTCAAAATAAGCTTGGGCAAGGGCAGAAACTTGTGTACCAAGTATGCATGTGGGGTCATTTACACATACTTGTTTTTAATCTCAGCATTGTTCTGACCCCAGGCACGTCAAATGTCCGATAATTTCATAACGGGATTTCTTTTCAAACCGCAGGGCGCCCCTCCAGACTGAATCGTGACACAACTACGTGGACAGGGCTAAGGACACACACGCTGAGACTGACCAGTGTGGGATTGACCGGAGGCCGGACGGAGCCTAGTAGGGCCTGTTGGCGTCCTTGGGTCTCTTGAGCTGGACCTTGAGGCGCTTCATGCCGATCTGGAAGCCGTTCATGGCCTGGATGGCGGCCTGGGCGCTCGCCGGGTTGTCAAAGCTCACGAAGCCTGCACCACACAACAACAAAACAGATATCAACACAAGACAAAAGCCAGTGACGGGTTGAATAATAACAATCAGAGTAATATTAAGAAGAATAAAAATAACAACAATTTTCAAAAGCGCCAGTGCCACTCAATTTAAACATGAAATCGAAAAAAAGTACACAAATAAACAAGATTTATTCAATTCAGTATACACTTTTTGGTGCAAGTGGCGTGTTTTGGGTTTGCAGCAAACAAGGACGTATCATATATAATAACCAGATGAAAAGACATGAAAGCAAAGGGTGTGTGCTTACCAAAGCACTTGCTCTGGTTGGTGGCACGATCCACGTAAACCTTGGCGCTGATCACGTTACCAAAGGGAACAAACATCTGGGCCAGTTCTGCGTCACCAAACTCCTGAGGCAGGTGGTAGATGAACAGGTTGCACCCTTCAGGTCCTGCGCACGTCATACATTGCACACGTCATTATACGGGACTTGATGACGTCACGTCACGTTCAATGTTATGATAAAGGGTAGGACACCTAATATCATGTAATAGCTTAATGTAAGCAATGCACAACTTGTCATACAAATTCCCTAAACATGGGTCACATTTTCAACCATCTCGCTGATTTCAAAAATAACAAGTCGCGTAAGGCGAAATAACAACATTTAGTCGAGCTGTCGAACTCACAGAATGAAACTGAACGCACTGCTTTTTTCACCAAGACCACAAACTCGTAGTTTCGTCAGTCCACCGCTCGTGGCAAAGGCAGTGCAATCGACTAGCCATGCAGAATAGTGCGGTAGCGGTCGCGCTGAGCAAGATAACATGCTTTTCTGTATGTCTATTCTTTTTAGCTTACCGAGTTTGTTTTTAATCCAAACATATCATATCTATATGTTTTTGGAATCAGGGACCGACAAGGAATAAGATGAAATTGTTTTTACATCGATTTCAGAAAATTAATTTTAATCAAAATTTTCATATTTTTAATTTTCAGAGCTTGTTTGGAATCCAAATATAACATATGTATATGTTTTGGGAATCAGAAAATGATGAAGAATAAGATGAACGTAATTTGGATCGTTTAATAAAAAAATAATTTTAATTACAAGTTTCCGATTTTTATTGACCAAAATCATCATTAGTTTTTAAGCCATCAAGCTGAAATGCAATACCAAAGTCCAGCCTTCGTCGAAAATTGCTTTGCCAAAATTTCAATCAATTTGATTGAAAAATGAGGGTGTGACAGTGCCGCCTCAACTTTTACAAAAAGCCGGATATGACGTCATCAAAGAGATTTATCGAAAAAATGGAGAAAAAAAGTCCGGGGATATCGTTTCCAGGAACTCTCATGTAAAATTTCATAAAGATCGGTCCAGTAGTTTAGTATGAATCGCTCAACACACACACACACGCACAGACAGACAGAAAGAGAGACAGACACACACACACGCACACACACACACACACACACACACACACACACACACACACACACACACACACACACACACACACACACACACCACGACCCTCGTCTCGATTCCCACTCTATGTTAAAACATTTAGTCAAAACTTGTAAAAAGGAAAAAATAAAATGTACTTTCTATATAGTAACATTCAGACAATGTTCGCAGGAAAAAGAACCTTCTTTCTCTCTTTCTTTCATCTTTTTGTTACTTTTTTTTTTAGATAAGAGTCATTTGGTTGCAAGGGGAAAGTAATCAGCAATTATCTAAAACGTTTGTCAGCAGCCAGTGAACATCCGGCCTAAACATTGATAAATAGTGATACATCAAATCAGACGTCTGTTTCTTACTGTTCTCTTTCCATGTTTAAAGTCTGTTTCTGTATTTTTTGTGTTGGCATTTTTGCTGCCATTGGCATCTGAGAGATTGCGCAGATAAATTCGGATTTAAGACTTTGACAGCAAATCCAATAAACCACAGATCATTACATTACTAAACTGCCTTACAGCGAATCATTGCCACTTCACGAAGGTATTGAGAAAATAAAATGAGAAGCATCACAAAATGTATCAAGGAGCTGCCTGCAATCAGCTAATTTGACAGGTTTACCCATGAGAAAGTCTAAAGATCAATTTAAAAAAACTAAGGCCTCTTTCAAATAAAATGTATACAAGATCACAGGCACTTGAGAGTGTCCAAAATGTTACCATTTAACACATGTTGGAGTAACCTGTCCGTGTGAAGCAGATTCCAATGAAAACCAAGGCGGAATGTGGGTACTGGTGCACCAAAGAAAACAGTGCGTAATAGGTGTTGGTTAAAAAAAGTGCAACACCAAAATACTACTTGGCCACCAAACAACATGAAGCAACGCATGCAAGCTAATCATTAGTGTTGGTCTACCACTGACACACACACACAACAAACCACACAAGCTAGTCACTAGTGTTGGTCTACCACTAACACACACACACAACAAACCACACAAGCACAATCACAAGGGCTGCCCACACCATATTATACAGTTATTCTTTGACTATGAGGAAATAACTGCATTATTGTGGGCAACTCTCAGCGGCAATGTGAGGATAATTTACAGACCAGACTAAGGGTTGTTGGTCAGTGTAAAGACTGGTGAGTCACTGCTACACTCAAATGTGAAACAGGGGACAAAGGTTAAGTTAATTACAGGGGGGGGGGGGGGGGGGGGTGTTGTCTATTGAATACAGAGATATATGAGTTATTCTATTGATTGAGTAAAGCTTTGTGGACAGAGATATATGTGTTATTCTATGAAATGTTGTACACAGATATAAGTGTTATTCTATTGATTGAGTAAAGCTTTGTGGACTGTTGTACACAGATATATGTGCTATTCTATTGAATGAGTACAGCTTTGTGGAATGATTTACTGCCTTCATATTGGATAAAAGTTAAAACAATATTAAAGCCATATGTACTCGATGACTATACACGCTAATTGCTTTACCAACAGCTGGAGACAGACTAAATTAAGTTCCCTGCAAAATATTGTGGTCTAGGACCCCTTAAATGTTGAGATATTTGAATTTTCATTTTGATCTGGATCGTCCTATTTATAGATTTGGCAACACATGTAATGTTGATGCAAGGGAGAGAACACCGCGGCTTTGTTGACATCCTCACTTTTTCAGAGGCTAGAACAAGCTGTAATGCATGTATTATGGTCCGCGCATGGTGACGTATCGTCATTATATGGTCTTATGGTGCGTTTGACATCGATTGTGGGCAAACTACACTTTGTAAACACGGGAGTGCGTTAGTATGCCTTTAAGTTTAACTTAAAACAAGAAAACATCAGAAAGGTTGACTTATTTCCAAAGGAAGTATTAAAGTTAAGGTGTAACCATGTCACACTCAGCCTGCACTCATTCGATGTTATGATGTTATACAATTTAGCTTTGTTCAACAGGTCTCTAGTTAATCGCATGTGGGGGGTGGGGGTGGGGGTGGGGGGGGGGGGGGGGTGGAGTCTGGAAGACATCCTGTGTTTTTAAGTTTTAAGAGAATAGCGAGTCTGTGCTTTCCAATGCAAAATAATAAGCCCACAAAGATCAAAGGTGGAATCATGAACACAGAGGAAAGAATCTAGAAGGGGGTTGACTGCTCTTCGTGTTAAATATACCTTTCACTTAGTTAGCGACTGTGGACCAACTGATGAGGGGACTCTATACATAACGTGGAAGCTTACTTTACTTTATTTGGTGTTTAACGTCGTTTTCAACCACGAAGGTTATATCGCGACGGGGAAAGGGGGGAGATGGGATAGAGCCACTTTCTTTCTTAGTTGGTGTTTAACGTCGTTTTTAACCACGAAGGTTATATCGCGACGGGGAAAGGGGGGAGATGGGATAGAGCAACTTTCTTTATTTGGTGTTTAACGTCGTTTTCAACCACGAAGGTTATATCGCGACGGGGAAAGGGGGGAGATGGGATAGAGCCACTTTCTTTCTTTATTTGGTGTTTAACGTCGTTTTCAACCACGAAGGTTATATCGCGACGGGGAAAGGGGGGAGATGGGATAGAGCCACTTGTCAATTGTTTCTTATTCACAAAAGCACTAATCAAAAATTTGCTCCAGGGGCTTGCAACGTAGTACAATATATTACCTTACTGGGAGAATGCAAGTTTCCAGTACAAAGGACTTAACATTTATTACATACTGCTTGACTAAAATCTTTACAAAAATTGACTATATTCTATACAAGAAACACTTAACAAGGGCAAAAGGAGAAACAGAATCCGTTAGTCGCCTCTTACGACATGCTGGGGAGCATCGGGTAAATTGTTCCCCCTAACCCGCGGGGGGACCAGGGAGGGGTAAATTGTTCCCCCTAACCCGCGGGGGGACCAGGGAGGGGTAAATCTTTCCCCCTAACCCGCGGGGGGACCAGGGAGGGGTAAATTGTTCCCCCTAACCCGCGGGGGGACCAGGGAGGGGTAAATTGTTCCCCCTAACCCGCGGGGGGACCAGGGAGGGGTAAATTGTTCCCCCTAACCCGCGGGGGGACCAGGGAGGGGTAAATTGTTCCCCCTAACCCGCGGGGGGACCAGGGAGGGGTAAATTGTTCCCCCTAACCCGCGGGGGGACCAGGGAGGGGTAAATTGTTCCCCCTAACCCGCGGGGGGACCAGGGAGGGGTAAATTGTTCCCCCTAACCCGCGGGGGGACCAGGGAGGGGTAAATTGTTCCCCTTAACCCGCGGGGGGACCAGGGAGGGGTAAATCCTTCCCCCTAACCCGCGGGGGGACCAGGGAGGGGTAAATTGTTCCCCCTAACCCGCGGGGGGACCAGGGAGGGGTAAATTGTTCCCCTTAACCCGCGGGGGGACCAGGGAGGGGTAAATCTTTCCCCCTAACCCGCGGGGGGACCAGGGAGGGGTAAATCCTTCCCCCTAACCCGCGGGGGGACCAGGGAGGGGTAAATCTTTCCCCCTAACCCGCGGGGGGACCAGGGAGGGGTAAATTGTTCCCCCTAACCCGCGGGGGGACCAGGGAGGGGTAAATTGTTCCCCCTAACCCGCGGGGGGACCAGGGAGGGGTAAATTGTTCCCCCTAACCCGCGGGGGGACCAGGGAGGGGTAAATCTTTCCCCCTGACCCGCGGGTGGTAACGTGGAAGCTAAAGATCAACACTTTTGGAACACCACTTAGAAAGTTAAGACACATTTAAGCATCAAGGAAGGAAAGGAAAAACAAGTAAAGTAAGGAAGAGTTTAACATATTTCCCCATAAACTAGCTTGCTTTTTTTGTCAGAAGAAATGAGGAAGGGCGCCTGTCTTTTCCATGTAGTTCTTGTTTGTGCAGTGCATACTGTTGCAATGTTATTCATATACTTATTCACTGATTTGATTCCCGACACTTATTCCTGTTTATTCACGTTTTATTGTCAAAAGCATTGCAGTGTTGCAATGTTATTCATATACTTATTCACTGATTTGATTCCCGACTCTTATTCCTGTTTATTCACGTTTTATTGTCAAAAGCATTGCAGTGATTGCACATTGCATAGACAGTTCTGAATAGTGAATATAATTTACAAAGTGGGGATCGTTGAATGCTCAGCCATTACACATTTAAAAAAACTGCAGTTTTCTGCTGTGCCAAAATGAAAACGAAATAACACAGATGTGAAACAAGGACGAATAAAATAAAAGAATAATAAGAGCTAGGGAAAAAAGGGGGAATTATAAACCAAATGAATAAATAAACACAAAAAGAGGATGGAAAAAATCGTATTAGCGTGCGCTGTGTGGACAAAGCAAAACTGTAGTAAAAGGTCAAAGGTCAATCAAGGTCAAATTTGGTATACAAATAGATATATATGCAAATGTGGGTCAGAGCAAGGGGAGGCCAGTCTCGTACCTCTATCAGTGATTTCAGCGCGTTCGAGGATAATTTTTCGCTGAGCGTCAGCAGTTACCACCCCCAGCAGACGTCCTGAAGGGCATAGCGGGCAGTTAGGAGGAGATACACAGCGGGTTGTCACACACACACACACACACACACACACACACAACAGTCAACGTCCACCACAAACAACAAGGGCCTTCCCCCAAACTCTTCAACTCTCTCTACCTCTGCTCCTTGACTATTCCACTCCTACTACCCCTCTTCCGTAACTCTTTAACTCCCTCTACCTCTCTTCCTTAACTCTTCAACTCAACTCCATCTGCACCTTTTCCTTCCCTCCTCAACTCCCTTTCCACATCTCTCCTAGCTCCTCTGCCTCGGGGGGCCCGGGTAGCTCAGGTGGTAGAGCACTGGACTTGTGATCGAGAGGTCGCTGGTTCGAATCCGGGCCGGGACGGACACGGGTCAACTTTATGTGCAGACCCAGAGACGGTATCCATCTCCCACCCCCGTGTCACCACAATGGCACGTTAAAGATCTTGGTCATTCTACCATAAATGCAGATGGCTGATACCACCTAAACACGCAAACATCAAAAGCCGTGAGGGCGTAAAAACTCGAATCGTATAAACCAATTCATGTCCAATATAGGCAATTAAGACCTGACGGACAATAAGCCCCTTAAAATTTACTTTTTACCTCTGCCTTGTGCCCTTTGATAAACCTGTTCACCTCCCTCCCCCCTCTTCCTTTCATTGTCTTCATTGTCACCATGACGACATCTACATCCATCTCTTTGATGCAGCGAGGCATACGGTGTACAATGGTCGGAGCTACCATCAGAGGGGTTGGAACCTCACAGTTGATGCAGCGAGCTAGGCATACGGTGTACAATGGTCGGAGCTACCATCAGAGGGGTTGGAACCTCACAGTTGATGCAGCGAGGCATACGGTGTACAATGGTCGGAGCTACCATCAGAGGGGTTGGAACCTCACAGTTGAGGTCTAGGCGTCAAGTACCCCTATCCACCCTTTGCTATTTTTTTTTTAATGCCATGCATTACTCTTTATCTCATCTTAACCCCTATTCTTTCTGTTCCTACTTAACCGTCTAGTTCCCTGGTATTGGCAATTGCCATTTCAGTTTTGAAACATGAATCTCACTGTCCGTATATATGTTTGTTTCACGCTGCAAATGGATGGAGTCTAACGCTTCCAACACAGGAGCTTGTTTCTTGTGGATGTCTGGCAGTGGGGTTCACTGACCGGTCAGAGCTTGGGGAGGACGTCAACAAACGGTCATTCCGAGCATGTCTCGTTGGCCCAACTGAGGACGTGGCCCACTGACCGGTCAGAGCTTGGGGAGGACGTCAACAAACGGTCATTCCAAGCATGTCTTGTTGGCCCATCTGAGGACGTGGCCCACTGACCGGTCAGAGCTTAGGGAGGACGTCAACAGACGGTCATTCCAAGCATGTCTTGTTGGCCCAACTGAGGACATGGCCCACTGACCGGTTAGAGCTTGGGAAGGACGTCAACAAACGGTCATTCCAAGCATGTCTTGTTGGCCCAACTTAGGACGTGGCCCACTGACCGGTCAGAGCTTGGGGAGGACGTCAACAGACGGTCATTCCAAGCATGTCTTGTTGGCCCAACGGAGGACATGGCCCCCTGACCGGTTAGAGCTTAGGAAGAACGTCAACAAACGGTCATTCCAAGCATGTCTTGTTGGCCCAACTGAGGACGTGCCCGCACTTCTGTTGTAACTGTCTGATAACCTTTCTGTGATTGTTCTTTGTTGATATTTATGTCCTCTCTATTCCCCCTCCCTCCGACCCCCACCTCCCCCCCTCCACTCCCTTGTTGTCCCTACCAAGACTGAAGTTACCAACTTAGACAGGGGCTCACATCCATGAGAGATGGCATAGGACAAATGTCCTGGACAATGTAAAAGCGATAGGACATTTGTCCCGGAAAAAAATTAATAGGACCTTTTTTGTCTCGCAACAAAACGGACACTAACAGCATGGTTTTGTCTGCTTGGAGAGACACATCGTAGCAAATCAAACTACTGTAAATTGGAAAGTAGTGACAGTTTCCAGATCAAATGAAAGCATAATCGGACAATAACCCCTTTGTGACAAAAACAATAGGACATATGTCCTCTTGCATGAAAAATGTATAGGACATTTGGAAAAAATATCCGTGTATGTCCGATGTTCGACGTGGATGTGAGCCCCTGCTTAGACCGAGCTTTCCTGCAGAGAAGGGTGAAGAACAAGAAGAACAGAGACAGACAGACAACACTGACATGGGTTTCAACATCTCAACTTCCCATTCCCCGTTCAACAGACAATAAAAACAACAACAATCATAGCGCAAGGTGTAGAACAGCCAACCAAGGCAGCCAAAAACACAATCAAGTCAAACTACAGAACATCAATCTCTCACCACGTCCCCGGGGCCAATCAGTGTACACACTCACAAACACAAACACACACAGACCAATCTCTCTCCAGGGATTGTTAAAACATGGTCACCAAACCAAAAACCTTCAAGTTCAAAGCAATGAACAGGCTGAGTTCCTCTTCTGTAATGTTCAGCCAAACCAAGCAGGTTTAATTGGAGACGTTACTCGAGTTTTAGACGCAGATGTAGCGATTGTTTTGTGTTTTTATTTTTGTATTTATCATAATCTTTTCTTCTCTTCTCCAAACATGTCTTGAAGTAACTGCACTAAACCTCCACGTCAAATCTCAACACACTGTTGACATTTTCTGGGATGCTGCTCCCTAACATAATGCAACTTTGAAGAAAAACAATATTTTCTGTGCTTTAAAACAGCTTTCATGAAGAAAGCGTTCTTCTGGTTTCCCTTGTCAAAAGGTCGAGTAACGTTTCACCATTTCAGAGAGGAACCAAGAAAACGGAAAGAATATAATGGTGACAGGGAAGGCAAGATCCATTCAGTCGGACAGACACAGTAAGATAGAGAAACAGGCAGCGATTAGTTAAGATCAAGTCTGTGGCGAATGCCGGCATGTACCACGCCCAACACCCCGAGAAGCGACAGACAGACAGTCGGATTATGTGACACACAGCTGTCAAGTCAAAGCACACAAGGGGAGAAACGGATCTTAGTCCACACCAAATCAAGACACACAAACACATATTCCAAAACCTCCATTCCTTACAAAACAAACACACGAAAAGTAAATCACGTCGCTAACAACCACACACACGTACATCATACATACATACATTACATACCTACATACATACATGTACGTACAATACACAGACAGGCAACTCAAGAAACGATGCAATCAGACACAAATACAGCTAAGTTTCGTTGTGTGATAAAGACTCGGTATGTTCGGGTAGAAGAGTGTTTTACTTGACTGGAAGTCTCTGTGTGTTTGTCTTTGTGTGTGTGTGTATATATATATGTGTGTGTGTGTGTGTGTGTGTGTGTGTGTGTGTGTGTGTGTGTGTGTGTGTGTGTGTGTGTGTATATATATATATGTGTGTGTGTGTGTGTGTGTGTGTGTGTGTTTGTGTGTGTGTGTGTGTGTGTGTGTGTGTGTGTGTGAGTGTGTGTGTCACACGCGTCTGTGTGTTTGTATGACCTGTCAGTTCAAACCGGACGCCTGATTCTAAGGAAACAATACAACAAAAACAATCTCCGGAGAGATGCCTACAGACAGAACAAGCAAGACGGAAACACACACCAAACACGACACGTGACATCAATGTCCACATCGTACTTACAACACTTTGTGGCTGTCACACGTTTTATGTTTTGTTTTTGTTTTTGAACACATTTCTTGTCATCAAATGTTCGTCAATGCAGGCTGAAATGAGTTGTTTGTATCTTAAATTATATCTTATTCTATTGTGTCATCAATGAAACGATCACCAACAGTAACAGACGATGTTAGAAACACGGTCCAAGCTTTCCGTAGTTTTATAATTCAAAACAAGCTGATAAATGCATCAAATTTTCTAACATTTTTCTTATTTCCTTAAAGCCAAGATATGGGCATCAGTATAAACAAGAATGTATAATGGCTTCCAAATATGTTTTTCTTGAAGTCGTCCGCTTCTTCTATCTCTCGGCTTTTCATTCTGGTTCGTTCGACATTATCAGAACACTAGCAAGAGCACATGACATCTTCGGGAAAACAAGCCTTTCCACTGGCTGTTTTTTGTTTAGCAAGTCAAGGACACGGCCTAACGTTCCCCTCTCCGTGACTTGTTTGTTCAAATTCACTGGTCTCTCTTTTCACTGGTTGGCAATGACCAAACAACATTTCAGCCTGCAGTGAATAACAGCCTTAACCGCATGACAAGGTTTCGTCGTGATGACGACAAGTTTGCTGGCAATCTGTGGGGCATGTTCTCCCAACCATAGGAACCAGGCATCATTCACAGACACCCATCCTTGTCATCGGACTGAGACAAATCAAAATGACTTGAAAACCACAAGACGAGGCCTCAACTAGGCACACTGGACGCGACTCACATCTCTTGACATACACAGACTCGGGAAACACACCCACACACACACACACCCACACCCACACCCACACACCCAGACTAAGTAACCAGATAGACAGACAGACAGACAGCCACAGAGGGAATAGTCGGCGGTCAGTGCGTCGGTCAGTGTGTTGATGCGGATATCTGACCTTTCTCACCTTCTTTCTGGTTGGTGGGCAGCAGGGTGGCACCCTGGGCAAGGGCTTGCTGGAACTGACCATACACCGCGGGGTAGGCCGCTGTAACACACAGAGAAAATACCATACTAAACTGTGCAAAAAAAAGTATTGCTCCCATTTTCGTACCCCAACTAAAACATACATTACCGTGTTTGTTTGTTTGCTTAACGCCCAGTCCACCACGAAGGGATTCGTTACCGTGTTTGTTTGTTTGCTTAACGCCCAGTCCACCACGAAGGGATTCGTTACCGTGTTTGTTTGTTTGCTTAACGCCCAGTCCACCACGAAGGGATTCGTTACCGTGTTTGTTTGTTTGCTTAACGCCCAGTCCACCACGAAGGGATTCGTTACCGTGTTTGTTTGTTTGCTTAACGCCCAGTCCACCACGAAGGGATTCGTTACCGTGTTTGTTTGTTTGCTTAACGCCCAGTCCACCACGAAGGGATTCGTTACCGCGTTTGTTTGTTTGCTTAACGCCCAGTCCACCACGAAGGGATTCGTTACCGTGTTTGTTTGTTTGCTTAACTGTGTTTTATAAAATAATCATATTATGAAAGCACATACATTCTTATCTTAGTTGTTATGTATTCATTGTTAGCAAACATCGGCATTATTCATGTTTTACTTTAAACGCAATCATTGTTATTTATAGATCACAGGCACTTGATGTAAGTAGGTCACACACGTATAAATGTTGTGCCCAGTCCTTGTTTTTGTTTCTGTTATTATTTTAATTAGCAGGTCTAGTTGAGCACGTATTGTGTATCATGTACCCACTACTAGTCATTGTGCATTTTAGTTAATGGACTGATGATGTCATTTGTATGGAGTCGACGCACGTGCGAGGATATGTATGTGTGGGAGGGGGGGGGGGGCGCGGGAGATGGAAGCTTGCTGTATGTTATGTAATGTATATATTGTGTGTGATACGTGGAAATGTGATACTATTTATTTGCATGTATGATACAGGTACAAATGTGATAATTGTAGGCTTATACTAGTGATTACTGTGTGTGATACATGAAATGTGATATGAATGCTGTTTTTATATGTTATACTCTTACTTTCTCCCAAGCGCAAGACAAATTCTTCTATGAAAATTGAAGCCAATAAAATTTGAGTTGAGTTGAGTTGAGTTGAGTTAACGCCCAGCCGACCACAAAGGGATTCGTTACCGTGTTTGTTTGTTTGCTTAACGCCCAGTCCACCACGAAGGGATTCGTTACCGTGTTTGTTTGTTTGCTTAACGCCCAGTCCACCACGAAGGGATTCGTTACCGTGTTTGTTTGTTTGCTTAACGCCCAGTCCACCACGAAGGGATTCGTTACCGTGTTTGTTTGTTTGCTTAACGCCCAGTCCACCACGAAGGGATTCGTTACCGTGTTTGTTTGTTTGCTTAACGCCCAGTCCACCACGGAGGGATTCGTTACCGTGTTTGTTTGTTTGCTTAACGCCCAGTCCACCACGAAGGGATTCGTTACCGTGTTTTTTTGTTTGCTTAACGCCCAGTCCACCACGAAGGGATTCGTTACCGTGTTTGTTTGTTTGCTTAACGCCCAGTCCACCACGAAGGGATTCGTTTCCGTGTTTGTTTGTTTGCTTAACGCCCAGTCCACCACGAAGGGATTCGTTACCGTGTTTGTTTGTTTGCTTAACGCCCAGTCCACCACGAAGGGATTCGTTACCGTGTTTGTTTGTTTGCTTAACGCCCAGTCCACCACGAAGGGATTCGTTACCGTGTTTGTTTGTTTGCTTAACGCCCAGTCCACCACGGAGGGATTCGTTACCGTGTTTGTTTGTTTGCTTAACGCCCAGTCCACCACGAAGGGATTCGTTACCGTGTTTTTTTGTTTGCTTAACGCCCAGTCCACCACGAAGGGATTCGTTACCGTGTTTGTTTGTTTGCTTAACGCCCAGTCCACCACGAAGGTATCATTACCGTGTTTGTTTGTTTGCTTAACGCCCAGTCCACCACGAAGGGATTCACTACCGTGTCATTTCATGCAAACTTTATAAGCCATTAACGGCCCTTCACTTGGCTATATAGCATACTTTTCGGACCAAAGATTTCTGTTTTAGGTTTTACGTTAACGCCGCCAAAGTAAGAGTACCCCCAAAATCGACCTGGTAAAAACGTCCGGGACCGATTACAAAATCGACCCAAAAAATCAGATTAGGCAACCTTGAGAAAGGAGAAAACACAAATTCATATATATATATCCAGGACAGGTTGCTTTGTTTCCCTATCGTCCGTATCTCTTGTGTAATGTCATTTCCACTGATGCAGGTGTGGAGCGCATGAGCAGTAGAAAACGAGGTGTTTGAGTCCATTTTGAGGAGTACTATGACAACAAGTGGTGTATTTCAGCAATGACTGGATGGATTGATTTGAAACTTTCAGGAAAATGCACAAAAGAAGACACCTACCGATGCTGGCGTAAGGCTGGATCGTAGTGTACTGCTGCAGATGCTCGCCATTGGACACAGCCTGGGCTGCTGCAACAAAACCAAGCGACGGCGTAAAGAACAACCAACACAATGTGCAGTAGTACAACATTACAAAAACACCAAGAAAGGTTAGTTACTGTACTGATGCATTGATTATAGACAAAACAAGACATTCACCAACTGACAAATAATCAAAGACGTCATCAAAGATGAAGCAGTACAGCTGTACAACCATTAAGCAGCTATCATCGGACAGACAGACAGACAGACAGGCAGACAGACAGACAGAGAGAGAGACAGACAGACAGACAGACATACATACATACAGACAGACAGACAGAGAGACAGACAGACAGAGAGACAGACAGAGAGACAGACAGGGAGACGGACAGACAGACAGACAGACAGAGAGACAGACAGGGAGACGGACAGACAGACAGACAGACACACACACACACATAGAATAGAAAACAAAGATAAAACGCCTATAACTGGTATGTCGTGATGCTGACTGACCTGCGTAATGGGGGATTCCATTGGCGTAGACTTCTGCAGCCTGGCCGTTGGAGGGAGGGACCTGGAAGCTGGCCACAGCTGTGGGGGACAGCATGCTGGGAGGAGCTCCGTTGATGGCGGCTGTGGCAGTACCTGGAAGCAGTGGACATGGCTTTCACTACACACTCTCGCTATTGCTCTAGCTCAGAAGCACTGTTGTTTCAAATGTTCCTACAAACAAGCACTCCCAACTTTCATTCCGAACCTTTTTTTTACAATGGATTTTGATGGTATCTCCCAAACTTGTCAACAATTAACGTTGGGTCCAGCTATTGGAGACGTGCAAGTTGGTCAGTGTGTACAGATAAATACAGAGCAGTGTGTACAGATAAATACAGAGCAGTGTGTACAGATAAATACAGAGCAGTGTGTACAGATAAATACAGAGCAGTGTGTACAGATAAATACAGAGCAGTGTGTACAGATAAATACAGAGCAGTGTGTACAGATAAATACAGAGCACAACTTTCAGGTTGTACACATCTGTACACACACCCATCCCCCCGCTCTCTCTCTCAAAAGCATCCCCTCACACAAACGGACAGCAAGAGAAGAGTAGGCGTAGCGGATATACAATGGGCAGTGGCAATGCAGTGGTGTGTTATCCCTAAAGGCCCTTTCAAAGCCCCTCCCCCCATCTTCAAACTGCCCCCCCCCCCCCACCAACTCTACCATCCCCTTGCTTCCCTCTCCTCCTACCAAGACCAGTAGCGAGGGTAGCGGTAGCAGATGTCATTTTGCCATTGACAATACTGTGGCGTGTTGTCCCAAACAAACCATGCTTTCCTATCACAATCTCTCCCCAATCCCAACATTGGCCCCTGTCCCCCCTCCTACCCTGACCCCCCTCCCTCCCCGCCATTCAAATCATGCCCTCACACATAGCACTAGCAGGAATAGCAGTGATGAGATTAATGGTGACAGTGGCAATGATGATATGTGTGCAATCCTAGGGAGCCCCTGGTTTTGGGTTCTGTTTACAGTCCCTTCCCCATCTAAAATCTACCCCCGCCCCTTACCCTGACAACCCCTACCCCTCTCAAAGTCATTCCGTCACACATAGAGCACAGCAAGAGTAGCGCTAGCGGATGTAACGGATGGCAATACCGTTATGTGCTAACCGAAAAAGGCCCTGACTTTTGTTCCTATCACAATCCCTCCCCCATGCCCCATCCCAAAACTGATCCCTAGCTCCCCCGCCTCCCCGTAAACCCTCCCTCTAAAAATCATCCGCGCATACATAGCACTAGCAAGGGTAGTGGATGTCATTTCCACAGTAACAATACCCTGGTGTGTTATCCCAAAGACACCCAGAGTTTGCGTTTCTATCCCCCCCCCCCCCCCCCCCCCCCCCCTAGCACGCACGTGACCCTGAGATACCCTAGCCCGCTGCAAGTGTTCCCGTCATACATATATACCTCTCGCCCACTGCAAGTGTTCTCGTCATACATATATACCTCTCGCCCACTGCAAGTATTCCCGTCATACATCTCTCGCCCACTGCAAGTGTTCCCGTCATACATCTCTCGCCCACTGCAAGTGTTCCCGTCATACATCTCTCGCCCACTGCAAGTGTTCCCGTCATACATAGATGCCTCTCGCCATGGTGGTAGGAGTCAGTCTAGCAGTGGTTAGACTGATATGTGTGCTACGTATCCCAAAGAGACCCTCATTTTGGATTCCTCTCAAAAGCTCTCCCACATCCCCAAACTTGTCCCCCCCCCCCCTCCTCTGCCACCCCCTACACCTCCCCCTGTCAAAGAATTCCCCCGCACACATACCACTAGCCAGGGTAGCGGTGGTGGGAGTAATGGCGCCAGAGGCAATACCGTTGTGGGTGAGGCCCGAGAGCCCCTGCATCTGAGTTCCCAGCACGTTGACGGGGCTGGCCACGGCGTAGGTTCCCTGGGCCGCCGCCATCAGCGCCACCTGTTGCTGCATCAGCTGCTGGGAGGCCAGGCTGGACGCCTTGGTGTAGATCGGCTGCACAGGTAAAATCCACACGTTAGGTACAGTTCACACGTTAGGTACAGTTCACACTTCAGGTACAGTTCACACGTTAGGTACAGTTCACACGTTAGGTACAGTTCACACGTTAGGTAAGGGGCAACGTCAGCTGCGACTATTTTATTTTTCTCATTTATTTTTGTTGCTGTAGCTAAGCGTGATGTTTTAAATGGAAGACAAATTTCCAGATAAACAAAGGGCAAAAGGTTTTGATTCCACAAGCACGGTTTTATCTGCGTATACTGACATGTGTTTATGGCTGATTCCATAAGCGCCGACAGGTCAGAGTCTACTGTTTGCATTCATTTCTACCTGAAAAAAGCTTCAACAGGTATTTATAGGAGGGTGTGCAAGGACACAAGAGTCACCTTGGCGACCTGAGCCAACAGACAACACCATCACCTGGGCTACCTGAGCCAACAGACAACACCATCACCTGGGCTACCTGAGCCAACAGACAACACCATCACCTGGGCTACCTGAGCCAACAGACAACACCAGCTTTACTTTCATAAGGACAGGTACACACACGGTTTTATCGTTGCTTCCTGAAACCTTATACTTGGAAGTCACACCCACATACCATAGACACACACACACAACCGTGCTTGGGGAATCTTTGTCCTTAACGGGTGAGATGCGGGAAGGAGCAGACGAAGGGAAGAAACGGAATCATTTTCTATTTAGCTTAATGTCAATCAATTCCACAGAAGCCAAAGCGTCAACACCAGACAGGACTGAGTTCTAGGCAGGGGAGGCAAGCCGGGCGATGTACACAGCAACAACAGTCATACCACCGACACTGAGGGGCTCAAAGAGGAGTTTGAAGAAATAACTCTGTCAGGTTTTCATCGGCTGTGGAAGAGTTTCTTTCCCAAGTTTGTTCTTGAATTTTCACAGAAATACTGAGGCAAGCTACACTTGACGCAAGTCAGTGTTTATATGGGAACAAGGCAAAGCACAACCCATTAAAAATGGACAGAGTTATTTCCGAACTTGGTGTATTGAGAGGCATGGAAAGAGCAGAGGGATTGTTTGAAACACGATGGAAGCGCACGTACAGTGTTGTCAGGGGGTTCAGCATGGATCATGAAGGGTGAGTCTTTTAGCATGACAAGTGGTGTACTGTCTTCGTGTTGAACCCTTTAAGTGCTGCACAGCTTTTCGTCATACATTTTACATTGCGGATTTGCCCAGGAAATGGTTTGAACAAAACGTCCACCACTCTACTTTATCGTGTTGTCTTTAAGACCAAGGGCAAATGTAGAAGTTAAACTGGTTGTGCTCCTTTGTTGTATAATGGATTCCACGGCTTTGTCAGAGATGCATGTGATTGAAACACTGTTTAAACCGTCAGTTAGACAGGCAGGATCGCATTTATTTCATTGTAGCAAAAATGTGCTGTTCACTCTTGTATGTGCTTTAATTCTGCCCATGTGTATTTGCATGTTCATTACTGAGATCTCCAGGTGAAACGTTTTGATCGTAAGACACACTGAACAGAGTTCATTTTACTGAACAATAACTGTGTCTTTTACTTTCACATCTCCTATATTTCTTCTTATTTTTCTATTTTCTTTTTTCCCGTGGGCAGCACTCAAAGGGTATTTGATGTCGACACCTTCCTGCATTTTTCGGGGAGGCAATAATGGCTTCAATTCAGTGCTCTTTCATTTTGGACATAATTATATAAGGCATCGGCAATCATCTTGTGAAGTGAGCCAACACAAGCCACAGACAACTCCACATGACACATGACAGCAAGCAACACCACCTGAGTCACCTCTCTTAGCTCGAGACATTGCCTGTTTCGCTGAGTGACGTCCTCTTGGTCGATAAATCATAAAGTTATTTTCTTACTGCAAAATTTGTGTGAAATATTTAGTTTTAAACTTCATTTTAGTTCTTGTGATTTGTTTTCCACTTGAAAATGTTCAACCCTAGTTTCTTTATCATTTACGTGTTCATGACATAAGAAATGCTTTTGCTTGCATGTTTTACATTTACCACAGGTACTGCGAACACCTTCACGCGGTCAGGGTCTGCTTATACCTAGTTCAAGTGTACTCTGAACTCTGATCACTTGTTGAAAAAGACCAGTCTTTGCTTGGGGAGTTTACTTTGCCAAGAAAAGAGACTTTATACAAAATAAGTATAGGTGGGTTTTTTTTTACATTAATTTAAGAGGAAATGGTATTTGGGGGTCATCCCTAGTACTTCTTGCCTTCTAAATACATAGCTAGAATGTCCTTGTTCATTCCTGCGAAGAAGACACTGGACTTATTTCATAACACCAACGAAACGAAGTATATCGCTGTCGTGATTTTCATTAACCTGTCAAGCGAACACTGCTATAGCACATAGAACAGTCATATGAATGAGCACCACACATACACACAAAGCCACAACACGCAAGCCATGAACATGTAAAGGGGTCAACACACGCAGCGTATCTACGCAGTCACAGCTTCAAATGCAGTCCAAATCAATATCAAACAACATCAAACGCGCGCACACTCAAAAACCTACAGCCAGATTAAAAGCTTCTAAATTTAAATCACATGCATCTTAACGTAACGGCTTCCAGCTTGGCCAGTTGGGCAGACCTGTAATGATGTATGTGTCCATGCTTTTAATAGACGGTAAGCTCAGGAAGAAAGCTTTGATGTCAATTCTATAACCGCTTCAAAGGCATGGATAATTGAAGACCAACCTTACTTTATGTGATGGGGTTTCCTACTGATCACGTTAAATGCTTTCACATGCGGCCAATGCCCTACACTGCTTGTGTTCCCACAGGTCTTTAAAATGTCACAGGTTTTTAAACCTGCACAAAGTCTTTGCCGCAGTGATTAAAGGGTCGCACTGCTTTGATGTGTCAAGTTAAAGTAACAACACACATCCTCTTTTTTAGCGTTTCCCTTACTCCATTGGATTCTAATCACCTTAACCTTCAAGATCATTACCAACCTTGAGCCCTACAGCACGAGGCTTTGCCCTGAACACTTCTGGAAATGATTATTTATTATGTTTTTTTCTCAATAGTTACCAGATGTCTAACTGTTTTGCTCACAACTGGATCGTGTCTGTTAGAGTGTTCACCTCCATGTTACCGTGGGTTGTTGTGTGAAAATCATGTACACAAAGTAAGGTTGTTCTCTGGGCTGTTAAATATTTTCAGACAGAGCGGGAACAGAGGAGGAGGTCAGTGGAGGGGGGGGGGGGGGGGGGGGGCTGGAGGAGTGGATGGTAAACAAAATCGCTCAAATCCAAGAAGAGAATAATCACTCTAACTTCACTTGGGGTCAAAGATGAGAAGAGAGATATTTGGGCTTGGGGAACAATGTGATTGTACGTTCTTGACTTATAAAGCGGGCTTGGTTTGTTTCAAATAGTATATAGGAGTACATAAACCAGAGTGGTACAGTACCTCATATTTCATGGGCAAGAGCGCCGCGTCTGACAGTACGGTCAGAGGGCACTGTAACAGAGGCACAGAGACAAAAAGTGTCAGCTTGCAGCTCTGTGGCTGACGTCACGTCACAACACTCACCACCCCTCCTTCATTAGGGGCACCAAGACACACACAGTAAGTTGTAACACGCTCACAATGCGGGATTCTGTTCACAAGCCTACTAAACGGTGAGGATTTCAGGTTTGTTTTCTACGCAAAGAAAACATCCTTAAAATATACCAAGAAATGCCCTTCTTGTTTGAGTTTTTCTCTCTCAGAAAATCTTGTTCTGCCTGTGACGTCATCGCTCTGACCTAAATGCAGAGGAATAAAACTGCTACGAGAGTTTGGGAACTGTCACGTGACAGATTAATTTTGGGGGGAGACAAGAGACTTCATTACAACCTTAAATGTCAAGAGAAACGTGACAGTGTAGCCTATTTTGTTTTTGAATACCAGAATACGAAAATGAGAAGAGAAACTTAAAGATACATTCAAGCGAAATAAAGTGCACTGCTTCAAAATTCAACATTGGTGAGTAAAAGGTCAAGTTAAAAGTTCAACCTTTTTTGTAGGCTTGTGATCAGAAGGATATCAAACACATACAGTTATTCCATAGAAATGTCACACACCACAACACTGATATATATACAACCTAACATTCAGTAAGTACATCTAAAGATAAAGAAATACTATAAAACACACACACATACTTAAAACACAACACTTTAACACTCTTTTATCTTGCTAAGATTGTCTCCCCTTTACCTCAAATCTTAAGGGGAGGGGGGGGGGGGGGGGGAGAGGAGGGATAGGAAATGGGGGATCAGCCGGAACAGCTTCTCAGAGATGGAAAAAAAAACCCACCCAACAACATCACCACGTTCTTGCTTTGTAATGTGTGGGCTTTCTTGCTGGTTACGATTTAATATCGCTCTGTCATCTTTTCCTTTTCTTATTCTTTCTTTTATCTGGTTATCTTTTGATTTTCTAAATATGTCTTTTCCTGTGTTGGTGGTTAAGCCAGAGTTATTTCAAGAGATCAAAATGCCCATCAAAAATGCGTTTTGATTTTATTGTAGCCGAGTGCCGAAACACTACGATCACCTCGGGAAGCGAAGTGCAATCAAACAGGATTGAAAATGTTAGGGTTAGCCCTATAAAAACTGTTCTGCAAACCCGAAGGTTTCCATGAACATACAGACAATCAGAAACCACCAGACCCCATCACAAACAGAACTCTACAAACCACAGGTGTTGACTTTAAAGGCCAACAACTCGGGTGCAGAGTCTGCTGTGAAAGAAGCGGTAGCCTCCCCTGTCACATTATGAAAAGGAGCACAAGCAGGTTTTTATCCCATACAATTGAACATTTTCTTTGTTAATTTGGTCGGTGTGGGGTGCAGTGGGGGGGGGGGATTCATGTACAAATATAATCCCAAGGACTTTTAATCATTGGGTTAATAATATACTTTTTCAGCGTTTCGATATTTATCTTTTATTCTGTCGCAATTTTGTCTACGTTTCTGTTTGCCTGAGGTACATTTTGCCACAAATTGACTGATCAAATTGACTGATCAAATTGACTGATCCAAACGAAGAGGGAAAATATTCAACCTTAAAATTGAAAGATCCCCCAGCATATCACAACAGTAAACACAACAATAAATCAATCTACACAGTCAAAGTGAATGTTGCTGGTTTCCCCGGCTGCAGAAAGTATAGTTGATACAAAATACGATACACATTTAATCACAAAGTATTACAACATACACTCTGACATATATAAAACATTCTTCAGTTTTCAAACTAGTGGCACAAATTTCAAGTGCTGTAAGAAAAAAACATGGGCAAACAATAGAAAAACAACAAACATATGAAACTAAAATAGACAAACATTACAACAGAAAAAACGTGTAAGTTGTCAGTTCTTTCCTCATGTAAGCATGGCAATAAATAATTACACACTTTCAATCTAATAAGTAATAGTCAGCATGCAAGCAAAAACTTTCAACTGCAAGTCATGATTAAAGGCACAGTAAGCCTCCCGTAAACCATCACAGATACTGTTAGGCTTTTACACACAAGCGTATGTCTTGGAAAAAATCGAAAAGCTGATTTCAAAACTGTTTTCCATTAATCTAATTCATAAAAGGGAAAGAAAACAACCCAAAGCAAGCACATGGACAAGGTGCAAGAAATGCTGCTTCCTATCGAAATTATAACGGGCAAGTTTGGAATGTTCTTTGAAACAAAAGCATCCAGTACAAAATGCGAGAAAAAAGGCAGATAATGCAGTTAGGAAAGGTGGAACTTGAAATCTACATCAGTAGCTTTGCAGAACTTATTGGAGGCAACTAAATGTTATGAACATAAAAAAGGCAGACAAACTTGAACTACAAACAAGTGTTAGCTACGAGGAGAAACTAGATGAAGTGTCAGTTGGACAGGCTTACACAACATGAGGGGGGGTGGGAGTAAAGGGAGATAATCCTTCCCTTTAACAAGTATAGGATTATCAACAGAAACAAAAAGTTAAATGGCAAAAGCTTATACTCTTGTTATGAAACTTGAATAGTCAGTTCAGAAACTAAGCAAGGAAAAGTTGAGAGTGTTTAACTTTAAGAACCGCATTTGAAAAGCAATAAATAAAGGATATAACACAAAAGAACAAAGCCAAGGGAAGTAACTCCCATCAAGTTAGAAGGCAAAAGAAAAAGCCAAGGGAAGCAACCCACTACAGATTCCCTGCAAGACAAGGGGGGTAACTGAGGGATGTAAAGACATAGTCACCTGAGAGAGAGAGTCGAAGGAGCCGACACGCGATAGCTCATAGGGTGGCTGCTCCACCTGACACATAACACACACAGCTCGTATGATCAACATGTACACACTAACACACACAGCTCATATGATCAACATGTACACACTAACACACACAGCTCATATGATCAACATGTACACACTAACACACGCCGCTCCGTACACCAAGTCCTGAAATGGAAACTCTGCCGGGATTGTCATTGTCTGTGAAAGAGTTGTGGCCCTTGAACCAATTAATGGAGGCATCGCAGTGCAACAAATGAGCTCTATGTGTTGTGTACACCCGCCGCTGATGAGCTCATGAGTGGAGACAAGCCGTCATGTCGTCAGAGTGAATAATCAGCTCAATATATACATGGTATGCGCAGGGTACGATGCCCCTTTCTTTCAAAGCTATTATTTTATGAATCAAACAACCCAAGAAAGGTAGGTTATTGGAACGTTTGTTATTGACAAAACAATACTTTCACAGATATTTCGACCCAACAGTCTTTTAAGTGAACAGACAAACAAATATTCAAATAAAACACATCTTGATAGAATCAGTTTACGCCCACTCGTCAGGAAGCCGAGCAAAGGAAATAACTGTTGGGTCGAAATATCTGTGAATGTATTGTAAGTCAATAACAAATGTTCCAACAACCTACCTTTCTTGTTTTTTGATTCTGAATTTTGGAACATTGGCAGTCTCTTTGTTTTGGCATTTTTTTTTATAATCTTATGAACCAACTCTTCACTGTGACGTCATGACCATTTTAACCACAGATCAGTGGCCATGCATGCTTGCCTTGCTGCTGCCATGGGGGACAACTCTTCCACAGCCGATAACAGCGCTGGCACAGTTGTTGTTTGCATACATTGTAATTGTGAGGTAATGTAAAAAAAACAAAAAAACAGGTGAGAGGAAGTGAAATGTGTCCAGTGTGAACGTCCCTTAAGCTAACTACAGAGTGACGTCAATATGAAGGAAGGTGGAAGACTTCTCAGGACCACTCTGCACACACACTCAGGTATCGACATTGTTCACAACAACATCTCACGCCAAACCCAACACCATTTCTATAACACTCTTTTGGGGCTTGCGTGCTTGGTTTTTTTTAAACAATCAAATGTGCCAAGGCCCCCCCCCCCAAAAAAAAAAATAGTCTGTTTACGGTATCCCGACCGACCCTATTTTTTCGCGCGACCCTAGGCTTTTTTTTGGCATTTTGGGAAAAAAAAAAAATAAAAAATAAAAAGTCTGTTTTTTTGGCAAATGAACTTAATAATATGTTTTTTGGGAGGGAAAAAAAATAAAGTAAAAATAAATCCCGACCTAGCGACCCTATTTTTGTTGCCTATGTTACCGTAAACAGACTTTTTTTGTTTTGCCCAATGTAAATAAGAGTGACAACTGCTCTTATTTGACCAACACGATTATTCAAAACACCCCACGTATTTATTCTTCCAGAATTTCATGTCAGGTAAACGACGCAGTTAAGATGAATTTCTTCTGTGACATGCTAAACAAAGCAAACTGTATTCGGTGTTTCTATTTTATTTCTTGTCATTGATTTTGTGTTTAACTTTATGAGGAAACAACTGACACTTAAAAAGGTAGAAACAAAAGTGACAAAATTTCACAGAAATCCAGCACAACGAAGGTAGAAGCACAAATAATTTCACATACACACACAAATGACAAACATGTATGGAGGACAGGAAATAAAGAGGGAAACAGTCTTCACAATAATGGTTTTTACACAACAAGGTTTATTCAACCAACTTTTTTGTATGTGTAATTTTGACACTCGATTGTTCTTGAAGATAATGGGTGAAGAAAGACGAAAATAACAAGAACGTTCAAGATGAAATGATAACAGATAACACAGTGTATAACCACAATATTGGAAGAACACAAAGCACCAATGATCTGGCACAAAAAAATGTGTGTCACAGTTTTCAAGATGTGAACAAAGTGATAATTTTAACAGAAATAATACAGAAAAACAACAGTACAGTAACAACATGAAAAACGAATAATGTAATGAAGTTGGAGGGTAAGATAAAAAGTAAAAGAATAAATGGTAATAAAGAACGACACATTTCTTTCTGTTGTATTTTGTGAGCTGGAAAAGTGCCCCAAAATAGAACGAACACAAAACATAAAATATCACTTTAAAATCAAAAACAACAACAAACACTATCAATAAGTACAGAAAGTATTAACACAACAGAAAGAACACAGACAACAAGGAAACTCACTTAGTCAACAGTTAAAAACTCAGAAAGGAACGGTCGGAAGAGTACGGATATATCAATCCTAGGCCTTTAAAAGATTAATTTGGTCCGCATCTTATGACTAAGTAAAAACGATTTTTTTATTTTTAAATCAGACAAAGGAAACTGTTACAACTGATAAGAAAAATGAAAACAAATGTATCTGAATCATAAATTAATGCTAACTAAACTCTTCGGTTGGTCAAATATCCCCACAGTTTGTTTTAATTGTCTATAATTATGTTTCTGTTTTATTATGCCATTTTCACAAAATGACAACCAGAAGAAAAACAAGTCGCGTAAGGCGAAAATACAACATTTAGTCAAGCTGTCGAACTCACAGAATGAAACTGAACGCAATGCAATTTTTCAGCAAGACCGTATACTCGTAGCATCGTCAGTCCACCGCTCGTGGCAAAGGCAGTGAAATTGACAAGAAGAGCGGGGTAGTAGTTGCGCTGAGAAGGATAGCACGCTTTTCTGTACCTCTCTTCGTTTTAACTTTCTGAGCGTGTTTTTAATCCAAACATATCATATCTATATGTTTTTGGAATCAGGAACCAACAAGGAATAAGATGAAAGTGTTTTTAAATTGATTTCGAAAATTTTATTTTGATCATAATTTTTATATTTTTAATTTTCAGAGCTTGTTTTTAATCCAAATATAACATATTTATATGTTTTTGGAATCAGAAAATGATGAAGAATAAGATGAACATAAATTTGGATCGTTTTATAAAAAAAAATTTTTTTACAATTTTCATTTTTTTTTTCTCCAACATTTTAATCAATCAATAATTTTTAATGAGCAAAGTCATTAATTAATTTTTAAGCCACCAAGCTGAAATGCAATACTGAAGTCCGGCCTTTGTCGAAGATTGCTTGGCCAAAATTTCAATCAATTTGATTGAAAAATGAGGGTGTGACAGTGCCGCCTCAACTTTTACAAAAAGCCGGATATGACGTCATCAAAGGTATTTATCGAAAAAAAGAAAAAGACTTCCGGGGATATCATTCCCAGGAACTCTCATATAAAATGTCATAAAGATCGGTCCAGTAGTTTAGTCTGAATCGCTCTACACACACACACGCACAGACACACACACGCACACACACACACACACACACACACACACACACACACACACACACACACACACACATACATACACCATGACCCTCGTCTCGATTCCCCCTCTATGTTAAAACATTTAGTCAAAACTTGACGAAATGTAAAAACGAAAGGCGTACAATTCTATTTCAACATATTTGTCCAGTTTCACAGGGAATCCCAGATGATCACCACAAGACCCAAACTGTCGGAGCATGTCACAGAAGAAGAACGTAGCTTAAGGTGCGTTCACACTCACACTGTCTCACACACTCA
>NW_027129147.1:57500-85000 GCF_037325665.1 Littorina saxatilis
GGTGGTGTGATGCTACTGGTGGTGTGATGCTACTGGTGGTGTGATGCTACTGGTGGTGTGATGCTACTGGTGGTGTGATGCTACTGGTGGTGTGATGCTACTGGTGGTGTGATGCTACTGGTGCTGATGGGGTCTATGTCGACCAAAAGAGTGGGATTCCCTGTAGGTGGAGTTCCTGTAGGTGGATTCCCTGTATACAGGGAATACCACAGGGTGTAGTTCTTGTAGCGTTTCGCTGATATCGCTTAAAGTCACGTGACGCTTAGCGACATCGGTAGAATTTGATGTTTTTCGATCTTTTTTGATATTTCTTAAAAATTCGAGTATGGTTTGCAAGTTTTATTGAAAAACTCCACCCTGTGGGATTCCCTGTATACAGGGAATCCCTCTACAGGAAATCCACCTACAGGGAATCCCACTCTTTTGGTCGACATAGACCCCATCAGCGCTACTGGTGGTGTGATGCTACTGACCGAGACACTGATAGCATGGCGGATTAAACGTGTACACGCTAGACGGAGAGAGAGAGAGAGAGAGAGAGAGAGAGAGAGAGAGAGAGAGACAGAGAGAGGGAGAGAGAGGGAAAGAGAGGGAGAGATAGAGAGTGAAAGGGAGAGAGAGAGGGAGAGAGAGGGAGAGAGAAAGAGAGAGAGAGTGAGAGGGAGAGAGAGACAGAGAGAGACACAGAGAGAGAGCGAGAGAAAGAGAGGGAGAGAGAGAGAGAGAGAGAGAGAGGGGGAGAGAGAGAGAGAGAAAGAGAGGGAGAGAGAGAAAGAGAGGGCGAGAGAGAGAGAGAGAAGAGAGAGAGAGAAAGAGAGGGAGACAGAGAGACAGATAGAGAGACAGAGAGACAGACAGAGAGAGAGAGAGAGAGAAAGACAGAGATAATTTAAAGAGAGAGAGACAGAGAGAGAGGTGGGGAATAGGGAGAGAGAGAGGGTGAGAGAGAGGGAGAGAGAGAGAGAGAGAGAGAGAGAGAGAGAGAGAGAGAGAGAGAGAGAGAGAGACACACACACAGACACAGACACAGACACAGAGAGACAGAGAGAGATAGAAAAACAGACAGACACACAGAGATATGGCGGGCCCCCAAGATATATAACTTTCCTCCGAACAATTCAGACGTGTTGTATCAGCCACCTATCATCTTTGGTGCTAGTGTGTTCAATACTGCGCACTAGACTTCACAGCGAGATTCACGTGCTTTTCTGCAGCGCAGGCACTCTCGTCCTGGAACATACAGCGCAAGTCATAGCCCTACCAGAGACATACATCTATGTCTCTGGCCCTACTGACCCAGCATCCCAGAGGAATATTTGTACAGGTCAATATTGGTTCCATAACTTGCACCTTAGAGGCTCAAGTACTGTGTGTAGCTCTAATTAAACTGATGTGTCAACATGTATAGCTTGAGTTATTCTGCATAGCGAATCAATGATTATTGTGAGTAACTTGTCTTTCTGTCTCTGTAGTGCGAGTATATAAGTATGATAAATCTATGGCTCAAGCTATTCTGCATTACGAATCGATATTAGTGTGTATAACTTGTATATATCTCTGTCTATGTACCGCGAATACATAAGTACGATAAATCTATGACTTTAGCTATTCCGCATAACGAATCGATAATGTGTTCTATAACCTACTTGTCTTTTATCGTGGTTAACACTGTGGTGTGCAACCATCTTATTGACCAAAAACCTTGAGCAAGACAAGTGACGAGAAGCAGTATAGTGCCGCGCAAGAAAGGGAGCCATTAGCTGCCAAGCCCAGAATGCGCCAAAAGGTCAATATGGGGTCCAACACTGCCTCGTTCGTGTTCAATACTGCACACAATGTGCGTTGTTCCCAGTGTGCACGGAAACCCGTGACGGGGAGAAAGAGGCCAGGAGCCGGTAGGGCGCAATGCAATTACGTCGACGTCGATTCCAGCAGCGCTCGTTTGTAAAGGTGTTCTCTGGTCTGGACGGGATGGCGCGTGTCGTGCCAGCACAAGGAAAGTTCAATCTTATGACTTATATTCACATCCGAACCATGATTATAGGCTGCTAAAGTTCAGTAATCAAAAGTTAAAGAAGTTTAGTGAAGCGATATTAAAACATTTAGTCAAGCTGTCGACATCAAACAACAAGATAAACACTTAATCTGGGATCAGTCATCGTCAAGAAAACTCAGGACTCAGGAATGTTTTATTTTTGGCCATAGCCCATAAATAGGATCTTGTTAAAGCCCTTGCCAATTTACGAATGGGAATATCAGTCACCGAACCACATAAGCACAGATATGATAAAATTATACAAGCAGAGGAATTGCTTTGTCCCTTTTGCAAAACATGTATTGAAAGCGATGTTCATTTTGTATTTGTTTGTCCAGCATATGAAGACTTGCGTGCAGAGTTTATTCCTGATAAATATTGTGGAATACCATGTAGATTTAGGTTGTCAATACTTGTACAGTAGGTTGTCAATACTTGTACAGTAGGTTGTCAATACTTGTACAGTAGGTTGTCAATACTTGTACAGTAGGTTGTCAATACTTGTACAGTAGGTTGTCAATACTTGTACAGTAGGTTGTCAATACTTGTACAGTAGGTTGTCAATACTTGTACAGTCACAAAATCCTAAACATGTGAAGAGCTCAGCCACTTTTATATAAAGGCATAAAAAAGAAAAGAAGTTGTTTTTGGTTGAGATGTGGAAGCGTACATTTATATTACGTTCCTGTCAATGAAAACCAGTATCCTTGTCAGATGGATTTGTTTCAGTGTTACATGTATATTAAAATTGAACCGTCAATTGCCTGTGAACATGTTTTCTATTTGTAATTGTGTTTCATCCTATTTCTGGGCTATGGCCTAAAATAAAACATTCCTGGGAAGAGGAGTGACTCAGTGAGACTCGGCTAGCCGAAACCCAAAGACCGAGACGGGTCGTGCTTCTCTCCGCGAAGCATGTGAACATTGGACAGATTTTATTTACTTTGAGTACATTTTGACATATCTATATATGTTTTGGATTCAGGAGTTGATAAAGAATATAGTGCAATCGTGTTTAGATCTGTTGTTGCTTCGGGGATGGATTGTTGGTATCGAACGCTACCACGAGGAAATACCGTTTTCAATCTATCCGGGGCCGATTTAAGTTGACTTCCTTTCTCTGAAGCCAAGGCTTTGCAATACAACGACAACCACCAGAGATTCAAGACGCCAGAACTGGGTCCACATAGAACTACAAAACTAACTCTGCCCACACTGCATCTAGTTCTGTAGAGAGTGTGTGGTGGTGTGTGTTCAATACTGCCATCACTACACAGCGTGTGTACATTATGGATTGCCTTGTTGCACTGGGTGGGAGAGAGATGGTGCCAGAGCGAATCAGGCCTATTAATCCTGGGGCCAGTAGCGAGGTGAGGTCGATACCGAGCTCTGGCACCCACACAACGGCCTGTCGGTGAAGGTTAGAGCTACACGCTCCGCCTCTAATATGTTTCCCTTCCATACAGGCTGATATTGGACCCTGTCGCCCTCTTGTCCTGTGCAATAGAGAAAGAGGGGATGGAGGCTAGAGAAAGGGACAAACAAGTCGCGTAAGGCGAAAATACAACATTTAGTCAAGCTCAGTCAAACTCACAGAATGAAACTGAACGCATTGCATTTTTTCCGCAAGACCTGTCCACCGCTCGTGGCAAAGGCAGTGACATTAACAATCCAGAAAAGCGCGGTAGCGGTTGCGCTGAGGAGGATAGCACGCTTTTCTATATCTCTATTCTTTTTAACTTTCTGAACGTGTTTTTAATCCAAACATATCATATCTAATGTTTTTGGAATCAGGAACAGACAAGGATTAAAATGAAAGTGTTTTTAAATCGATTTCGGAAATTAAATTTCAATCGTAATTTTTATATTTTTAATTTTCAGAGCTTGTTTTTAATCCAAATATTACATACTTATATGTTTTTGGAATAAGAAAATGATGAAAAATACGATAAATGTCATTTTGGATTGTTTTATAAAAAAAATAATTGTAATTACAATTTTCAGATTTTTAATGACCAAAGTCATCAATTAATTTGTAAGCCTCCAAGGCAAGCTGAAATGCAATACCAAAGTGCGGCCTTCGTCGAAGATTGCTGGGCCCAAATTTCAATCAATTTGATTGAAAAATGAGGGTGTGACAGTGCCGCCTCAACTTTTACAAAATGCCGGATATGACGTCATCAAAGACGTTTATCCAAAAAATGAAAAAAACGTCCTGGGGATATCATACCCAGGAACTCTCATGTAAAAGTTCATGAAGATCGGTCCAGTAGTTTACTCTGAATCGCTCTACACACACGTACGCACGCACAGACACACAGACACACAGACACACACACATACACTACGACCCTCGTCTCGATTCCCCCCTCTATGTTAAAATATTTAGTCAAAACTTGACTAAATGTAGAGAGAGAGAGAGAGAGAGAGAGAGAGAGAGAGAGAGAGAGAGAGAGAGAGAGAGAGAAAGAGAGAGGGAGAGACAGAGAGCGAGAGAGAGAGAGAGAGAGAGAGAGAAAGAGAGCGAGAGCGAGAGAGAGAGCGAGAGAGAGAGAGAGAAAGAGAGACTGGTCTGACAAATAAAATCACTCACTGAATTCGCAAATTGGGGTGACTTGCTTGACTAACAGAATTACACACAGAAGAAATGGGGATAGCTCTTTCTGAGTGCTACTGTTTGGGTGTGTGTGCGTGCGTGCGTGCTCGCGTGTATGTGTGTGTGTGTGTGTGTGTGTTTGTGTGTGTGTGTGTGTGTGTGTGTATGTGTGTGTTCGCGCGCGTGTGAGTCTGGAAGCCCGAATACGTGTGTGTGTGGGTGCATGTACATGCGCGTGCCCTTGCATTGGAGGCTCGACGGACAACTACACCCATCATTCCGCTCAATAAATCAATAATCTATGTCCAACAAGAAATGTTCATCAGAGTGAAAAAGGCGATCGACGTGGCAGACGAGGAACAAAAAGGCGATCGACGTGGCAGACGAGGAACAAAAAGGCGATCGACGTGGCAGACGAGGAACAAAAAGGCGATCGACGTGGCAGACGAGGAACAAAAAGGCGATCGACGTGGCAGACGAGGAACAAAAAGGCGATCGACGTGGCAGACGAGGAACAAAAAGGCGATCGACGTGGCAGACGAGGAACAAAAAGGCGATCGACGTGGCAGACGAGGAACAAAAAGGCGATCGACGTGGCAGACGAGGAACAAAAAGGCGATCGACGTGGCAGACGAGGAACAAAAAGGCGATCGACGTGGCAGACGAGGAACAAAAAGGCGATCGACGTGGCAGACGAGGAACAAAAAGGCGATCGACGTGGCAGACGAGGAACAAAAAGGCGATCGACGTGGCAGACGAGGAACAAAAAGGCGATCGACGTGGCAGACGAGGAACAAAAAGGCGATCGACGTGGCAGACGAGGAACAAAAAGGCGATCGACGTGGCAGACGAGGAACAAAAAGGCGATCGACGTGGCAGACGAGGAACAAAAAGGCGATCGACGTGGCAGACGAGGAACAAAAAGGCGATCGACGTGGCAGACGAGGAACAAAAAGGCGATCGACGTGGCAGACGAGGAACAAAAAGGCGATCGACGTGGCAGACGAGGAACAAAAAGGCGATCGACGTGGCAGACGAGGAACAAAAAGGCGATCGACGTGGCAGACGAGGAACAAAAAGGCGATCGACGTGGCAGACGAGGAACAAAAAGGCGATCGACGTGGCAGACGAGGAACAAAAGGCGATCGACGTGGCAGACGAGGAACAAAAAGGCGATCGACGTGGCAGACGAGGAACAAAAAGGCGATCGACGTGGCAGACGAGGAACAAAAAGGCGATCGACGTGGCAGACGAGGAACAAAAAGGCGATCGACGTGGCAGACGAGGAACAAAAAGGCGATCGACGTGGCAGACGAGGAACAAAAAGGCGATCGACGTGGCAGACGAGGAACAAAAAGGCGATCGACGTGGCAGACGAGGAACAAAAAGGCGATCGACGTGGCAGACGAGGAACAAAAAGGCGATCGACGTGGCAGACGAGGAACAAAAAGGCGATCGACGTGGCAGACGAGGAACAAAAAGGCGATCGACGTGGCAGACGAGGAACAAAAAGGCGATCGACGTGGCAGACGAGGAACAAAAAGGCGATCGACGTGGCAGACGAGGAACAAAAAGGCGATCGACGTGGCAGACGAGGAACAAAAAGGCGATCGACGTGGCAGACGAGGAACAAAAAGGCGATCGACGTGGCAGACGAGGAACAAAAAGGCGATCGACGTGGCAGACGAGGAACAAAAAGGCGATCGACGTGGCAGACGAGGAACAAAAAGGCGATCGACGTGGCAGACGAGGAACAAAAAGGCGATCGACGTGGCAGACGAGGAACAAAAAGGCGATCGACGTGGCAGACGAGGAACAAAAAGGCGATCGACGTGGCAGACGAGGAACAAAAAGGCGATCGACGTGGCAGACGAGGAACAAAAAGGCGATCGACGTGGCAGACGAGGAACAAAAAGGCGATCGACGTGGCAGACGAGGAACAAAAAGGCGATCGACGTGGCAGACGAGGAACAAAAAGGCGATCGACGTGGCAGACGAGGAACAAAAAGGCGATCGACGTGGCAGACGAGGAACAAAAAGGCGATCGACGTGGCAGACGAGGAACAAAAAGGCGATCGACGTGGCAGACGAGGAACAAAAAGGCGATCGACGTGGCAGACGAGGAACAAAAAGGCGATCGACGTGGCAGACGAGGAACAAAAAGGCGATCGACGTGGCAGACGAGGAACAAAAAGGCGATCGACGTGGCAGACGAGGAACAAAAAGGCGATCGACGTGGCAGACGAGGAACAAAAAGGCGATCGACGTGGCAGACGAGGAACAAAAAGGCGATCGACGTGGCAGACGAGGAACAAAAAGGCGATCGACGTGGCAGACGAGGAACAAAAAGGCGATCGACGTGGCAGACGAGGAACAAAAAGGCGATCGACGTGGCAGACGAGGAACAAAAAGGCGATCGACGTGGCAGACGAGGAACAAAAAAGGCGATCGACGTGGCAGCAGGAACAAAAAGGCGATCGACGTGGCAGACGAGGAACAAAAAGGCGATCGACGTGGCAGACGAGGAACAAAAAGGCGATCGACGTGGCAGACGAGGAACAAAAAGGCGATCGACGTGGCAGACGAGGAACAAAAAGGCGATCGACGTGGCAGACGAGGAACAAAAAGGCGATCGACGTGGCAGACGAGGAACAAAAAGGCGATCGACGTGGCAGACGAGGAACAAAAAGGCGATCGACGTGGCAGACGAGGAACAAAAAGGCGATCGACGTGGCAGACGAGGAACAAAAAGGCGATCGACGTGGCAGACGAGGAACAAAAAGGCGATCGACGTGGCAGACGAGGAACAAAAAGGCGATCGACGTGGCAGACGAGGAACAAAAAGGCGATCGACGTGGCAGACGAGGAACAAAAAGGCGATCGACGTGGCAGACGAGGAACAAAAAGGCGATCGACGTGGCAGACGAGGAACAAAAAGGCGATCGACGTGGCAGACGAGGAACAAAAAGGCGATCGACGTGGCAGACGAGGAACAAAAAAGGCGATCGACGTGGCAGACGAGGAACAAAAAGGCGATCGACGTGGCAGACGAGGAACAAAAAGGCGATCGACGTGGCAGACGAGGAACAAAAAGGCGATCGACGTGGCAGACGAGGAACAAAAAGGCGATCGACGTGGCAGACGAGGAACAAAAAGGCGATCGACGTGGCAGACGAGGAACAAAAAGGCGATCGACGTGGCAGACGAGGAACAAAAAGGCGATCGACGTGGCAGACGAGGAACAAAAAGGCGATCGACGTGGCAGACGAGGAACAAAAAGGCGATCGACGTGGCAGACGAGGAACAAAAAGGCGATCGACGTGGCAGACGAGGAACAAAAAGGCGATCGACGTGGCAGACGAGGAACAAAAAGGCGATCGACGTGGCAGACGAGGAACAAAAAGGCGATCGACGTGGCAGACGAGGAACAAAAAGGCGATCGACGTGGCAGACGAGGAACAAAAAGGCGATCGACGTGGCAGACGAGGAACAAAAAGGCGATCGACGTGGCAGACGAGGAACAAAAAGGCGATCGACGTGGCAGACGAGGAACAAAAAGGCGATCGACGTGGCAGACGAGGAACAAAAAGGCGATCGACGTGGCAGACGAGGAACAAAAAGGCGATCGACGTGGCAGACGAGGAACAAAAAGGCGATCGACGTGGCAGACGAGGAACAAAAAGGCGATCGACGTGGCAGACGAGGAACAAAAAGGCGATCGACGTGGCAGACGAGGAACAAAAAGGCGATCGACGTGGCAGACGAGGAACAAAAAGGCGATCGACGTGGCAGACGAGGAACAAAAAGGCGATCGACGTGGCAGACGAGGAACAAAAAGGCGATCGACGTGGCAGACGAGGAACAAAAAGGCGATCGACGTGGCAGACGAGGAACAAAAAGGCGATCGACGTGGCAGACGAGGAACAAAAAGGCGATCGACGTGGCAGACGAGGAACAAAAAGGCGATCGACGTGGCAGACGAGGAACAAAAAGGCGATCGACGTGGCAGACGAGGAACAAAAAGGCGATCGACGTGGCAGACGAGGAACAAAAAGGCGATCGACGTGGCAGACGAGGAACAAAAAGGCGATCGACGTGGCAGACGAGGAACAAAAAGGCGATCGACGTGGCAGACGAGGAACAAAAAGGCGATCGACGTGGCAGACGAGGAACAAAAAGGCGATCGACGTGGCAGACGAGGAACAAAAAGGCGATCGACGTGGCAGACGAGGAACAAAAAGGCGATCGACGTGGCAGACGAGGAACAAAAAGGCGATCGACGTGGCAGACGAGGAACAAAAAGGCGATCGACGTGGCAGACGAGGAACAAAAAGGCGATCGACGTGGCAGACGAGGAACAAAAAGGCGATCGACGTGGCAGACGAGGAACAAAAAGGCGATCGACGTGGCAGACGAGGAACAAAAAGGCGATCGACGTGGCAGACGAGGAACAAAAAGGCGATCGACGTGGCAGACGAGGAACAAAAAGGCGATCGACGTGGCAGACGAGGAACAAAAAGGCGATCGACGTGGCAGACGAGGAACAAAAAGGCGATCGACGTGGCAGACGAGGAACAAAAAGGCGATCGACGTGGCAGACGAGGAACAAAAAGGCGATCGACGTGGCAGACGAGGAACAAAAAGGCGATCGACGTGGCAGACGAGGAACAAAAAGGCGATCGACGTGGCAGACGAGGAACAAAAAGGCGATCGACGTGGCAGACGAGGAACAAAAAGGCGATCGACGTGGCAGACGAGGAACAAAAAGGCGATCGACGTGGCAGACGAGGAACAAAAAGGCGATCGACGTGGCAGACGAGGAACAAAAAGGCGATCGACGTGGCAGACGAGGAACAAAAAGGCGATCGACGTGGCAGACGAGGAACAAAAAGGCGATCGACGTGGCAGACGAGGAACAAAAAGGCGATCGACGTGGCAGACGAGGAACAAAAAGGCGATCGACGTGGCAGACGAGGAACAAAAAGGCGATCGACGTGGCAGACGAGGAACAAAAAGGCGATCGACGTGGCAGACGAGGAACAAAAAGGCGATCGACGTGGCAGACGAGGAACAAAAAGGCGATCGACGTGGCAGACGAGGAACAAAAAGGCGATCGACGTGGCAGACGAGGAACAAAAAGGCGATCGACGTGGCAGACGAGGAACAAAAAGGCGATCGACGTGGCAGACGAGGAACAAAAAGGCGATCGACGTGGCAGACGAGGAACAAAAAGGCGATCGACGTGGCAGACGAGGAACAAAAAGGCGATCGACGTGGCAGACGAGGAACAAAAAGGCGATCGACGTGGCAGACGAGGAACAAAAAGGCGATCGACGTGGCAGACGAGGAACAAAAAGGCGATCGACGTGGCAGACGAGGAACAAAAAGGCGATCGACGTGGCAGACGAGGAACAAAAAGGCGATCGACGTGGCAGACGAGGAACAAAAAGGCGATCGACGTGGCAGACGAGGAACAAAAAGGCGATCGACGTGGCAGACGAGGAACAAAAAGGCGATCGACGTGGCAGACGAGGAACAAAAAGGCGATCGACGTGGCAGACGAGGAACAAAAAGGCGATCGACGTGGCAGACGAGGAACAAAAAGGCGATCGACGTGGCAGACGAGGAACAAAAAGGCGATCGACGTGGCAGACGAGGAACAAAAAGGCGATCGACGTGGCAGACGAGGAACAAAAAGGCGATCGACGTGGCAGACGAGGAACAAAAAGGCGATCGACGTGGCAGACGAGGAACAAAAAGGCGATCGACGTGGCAGACGAGGAACAAAAAGGCGATCGACGTGGCAGACGAGGAACAAAAAGGCGATCGACGTGGCAGACGAGGAACAAAAAGGCGATCGACGTGGCAGACGAGGAACAAAAAGGCGATCGACGTGGCAGACGAGGAACAAAAAGGCGATCGACGTGGCAGACGAGGAACAAAAAGGCGATCGACGTGGCAGACGAGGAACAAAAAGGCGATCGACGTGGCAGACGAGGAACAAAAAGGCGATCGACGTGGCAGACGAGGAACAAAAAGGCGATCGACGTGGCAGACGAGGAACAAAAAGGCGATCGACGTGGCAGACGAGGAACAAAAAGGCGATCGACGTGGCAGACGAGGAACAAAAAGGCGATCGACGTGGCAGACGAGGAACAAAAAGGCGATCGACGTGGCAGACGAGGAACAAAAAGGCGATCGACGTGGCAGACGAGGAACAAAAAGGCGATCGACGTGGCAGACGAGGAACAAAAAGGCGATCGACGTGGCAGACGAGGAACAAAAAGGCGATCGACGTGGCAGACGAGGAACAAAAAGGCGATCGACGTGGCAGACGAGGAACAAAAAGGCGATCGACGTGGCAGACGAGGAACAAAAAGGCGATCGACGTGGCAGACGAGGAACAAAAAGGCGATCGACGTGGCAGACGAGGAACAAAAAGGCGATCGACGTGGCAGACGAGGAACAAAAAGGCGATCGACGTGGCAGACGAGGAACAAAAAGGCGATCGACGTGGCAGACGAGGAACAAAAAGGCGATCGACGTGGCAGACGAGGAACAAAAAGGCGATCGACGTGGCAGACGAGGAACAAAAAGGCGATCGACGTGGCAGACGAGGAACAAAAAGGCGATCGACGTGGCAGACGAGGAACAAAAAGGCGATCGACGTGGCAGACGAGGAACAAAAAGGCGATCGACGTGGCAGACGAGGAACAAAAAGGCGATCGACGTGGCAGACGAGGAACAAAAAGGCGATCGACGTGGCAGACGAGGAACAAAAAGGCGATCGACGTGGCAGACGAGGAACAAAAAGGCGATCGACGTGGCAGACGAGGAACAAAAAGGCGATCGACGTGGCAGACGAGGAACAAAAAGGCGATCGACGTGGCAGACGAGGAACAAAAAGGCGATCGACGTGGCAGACGAGGAACAAAAAGGCGATCGACGTGGCAGACGAGGAACAAAAAGGCGATCGACGTGGCAGACGAGGAACAAAAAGGCGATCGACGTGGCAGACGAGGAACAAAAAGGCGATCGACGTGGCAGACGAGGAACAAAAAGGCGATCGACGTGGCAGACGAGGAACAAAAAGGCGATCGACGTGGCAGACGAGGAACAAAAAGGCGATCGACGTGGCAGACGAGGAACAAAAAGGCGATCGACGTGGCAGACGAGGAACAAAAAGGCGATCGACGTGGCAGACGAGGAACAAAAAGGCGATCGACGTGGCAGACGAGGAACAAAAAGGCGATCGACGTGGCAGACGAGGAACAAAAAGGCGATCGACGTGGCAGACGAGGAACAAAAAGGCGATCGACGTGGCAGACGAGGAACAAAAAGGCGATCGACGTGGCAGACGAGGAACAAAAAGGCGATCGACGTGGCAGACGAGGAACAAAAAGGCGATCGACGTGGCAGACGAGGAACAAAAAGGCGATCGACGTGGCAGACGAGGAACAAAAAGGCGATCGACGTGGCAGACGAGGAACAAAAAGGCGATCGACGTGGCAGACGAGGAACAAAAAGGCGATCGACGTGGCAGACGAGGAACAAAAAGGCGATCGACGTGGCAGACGAGGAACAAAAAGGCGATCGACGTGGCAGACGAGGAACAAAAAGGCGATCGACGTGGCAGACGAGGAACAAAAAGGCGATCGACGTGGCAGACGAGGAACAAAAAGGCGATCGACGTGGCAGACGAGGAACAAAAAGGCGATCGACGTGGCAGACGAGGAACAAAAAGGCGATCGACGTGGCAGACGAGGAACAAAAAGGCGATCGACGTGGCAGACGAGGAACAAAAAGGCGATCGACGTGGCAGACGAGGAACAAAAAGGCGATCGACGTGGCAGACGAGGAACAAAAAGGCGATCGACGTGGCAGACGAGGAACAAAAAGGCGATCGACGTGGCAGACGAGGAACAAAAAGGCGATCGACGTGGCAGACGAGGAACAAAAAGGCGATCGACGTGGCAGACGAGGAACAAAAAGGCGATCGACGTGGCAGACGAGGAACAAAAAGGCGATCGACGTGGCAGACGAGGAACAAAAAGGCGATCGACGTGGCAGACGAGGAACAAAAAGGCGATCGACGTGGCAGACGAGGAACAAAAAGGCGATCGACGTGGCAGACGAGGAACAAAAAGGCGATCGACGTGGCAGACGAGGAACAAAAAGGCGATCGACGTGGCAGACGAGGAACAAAAAGGCGATCGACGTGGCAGACGAGGAACAAAAAGGCGATCGACGTGGCAGACGAGGAACAAAAAGGCGATCGACGTGGCAGACGAGGAACAAAAAGGCGATCGACGTGGCAGACGAGGAACAAAAAGGCGATCGACGTGGCAGACGAGGAACAAAAAGGCGATCGACGTGGCAGACGAGGAACAAAAAGGCGATCGACGTGGCAGACGAGGAACAAAAAGGCGATCGACGTGGCAGACGAGGAACAAAAAGGCGATCGACGTGGCAGACGAGGAACAAAAAGGCGATCGACGTGGCAGACGAGGAACAAAAAGGCGATCGACGTGGCAGACGAGGAACAAAAAGGCGATCGACGTGGCAGACGAGGAACAAAAAGGCGATCGACGTGGCAGACGAGGAACAAAAAGGCGATCGACGTGGCAGACGAGGAACAAAAAGGCGATCGACGTGGCAGACGAGGAACAAAAAGGCGATCGACGTGGCAGACGAGGAACAAAAAGGCGATCGACGTGGCAGACGAGGAACAAAAAGGCGATCGACGTGGCAGACGAGGAACAAAAAGGCGATCGACGTGGCAGACGAGGAACAAAAAGGCGATCGACGTGGCAGACGAGGAACAAAAAGGCGATCGACGTGGCAGACGAGGAACAAAAAGGCGATCGACGTGGCAGACGAGGAACAAAAAGGCGATCGACGTGGCAGACGAGGAACAAAAAGGCGATCGACGTGGCAGACGAGGAACAAAAAGGCGATCGACGTGGCAGACGAGGAACAAAAAGGCGATCGACGTGGCAGACGAGGAACAAAAAGGCGATCGACGTGGCAGACGAGGAACAAAAAGGCGATCGACGTGGCAGACGAGGAACAAAAAGGCGATCGACGTGGCAGACGAGGAACAAAAAGGCGATCGACGTGGCAGACGAGGAACAAAAAGGCGATCGACGTGGCAGACGAGGAACAAAAAGGCGATCGACGTGGCAGACGAGGAACAAAAAGGCGATCGACGTGGCAGACGAGGAACAAAAAGGCGATCGACGTGGCAGACGAGGAACAAAAAGGCGATCGACGTGGCAGACGAGGAACAAAAAGGCGATCGACGTGGCAGACGAGGAACAAAAAGGCGATCGACGTGGCAGACGAGGAACAAAAAGGCGATCGACGTGGCAGACGAGGAACAAAAAGGCGATCGACGTGGCAGACGAGGAACAAAAAGGCGATCGACGTGGCAGACGAGGAACAAAAAGGCGATCGACGTGGCAGACGAGGAACAAAAAGGCGATCGACGTGGCAGACGAGGAACAAAAAGGCGATCGACGTGGCAGACGAGGAACAAAAAGGCGATCGACGTGGCAGACGAGGAACAAAAAGGCGATCGACGTGGCAGACGAGGAACAAAAAGGCGATCGACGTGGCAGACGAGGAACAAAAAGGCGATCGACGTGGCAGACGAGGAACAAAAAGGCGATCGACGTGGCAGACGAGGAACAAAAAGGCGATCGACGTGGCAGACGAGGAACAAAAAGGCGATCGACGTGGCAGACGAGGAACAAAAAGGCGATCGACGTGGCAGACGAGGAACAAAAAGGCGATCGACGTGGCAGACGAGGAACAAAAAGGCGATCGACGTGGCAGACGAGGAACAAAAAGGCGATCGACGTGGCAGACGAGGAACAAAAAGGCGATCGACGTGGCAGACGAGGAACAAAAAGGCGATCGACGTGGCAGACGAGGAACAAAAAGGCGATCGACGTGGCAGACGAGGAACAAAAAGGCGATCGACGTGGCAGACGAGGAACAAAAAGGCGATCGACGTGGCAGACGAGGAACAAAAAGGCGATCGACGTGGCAGACGAGGAACAAAAAGGCGATCGACGTGGCAGACGAGGAACAAAAAGGCGATCGACGTGGCAGACGAGGAACAAAAAGGCGATCGACGTGGCAGACGAGGAACAAAAAGGCGATCGACGTGGCAGACGAGGAACAAAAAGGCGATCGACGTGGCAGACGAGGAACAAAAAGGCGATCGACGTGGCAGACGAGGAACAAAAAGGCGATCGACGTGGCAGACGAGGAACAAAAAGGCGATCGACGTGGCAGACGAGGAACAAAAAGGCGATCGACGTGGCAGACGAGGAACAAAAAGGCGATCGACGTGGCAGACGAGGAACAAAAAGGCGATCGACGTGGCAGACGAGGAACAAAAAGGCGATCGACGTGGCAGACGAGGAACAAAAAGGCGATCGACGTGGCAGACGAGGAACAAAAAGGCGATCGACGTGGCAGACGAGGAACAAAAAGGCGATCGACGTGGCAGACGAGGAACAAAAAGGCGATCGACGTGGCAGACGAGGAACAAAAAGGCGATCGACGTGGCAGACGAGGAACAAAAAGGCGATCGACGTGGCAGACGAGGAACAAAAAGGCGATCGACGTGGCAGACGAGGAACAAAAAGGCGATCGACGTGGCAGACGAGGAACAAAAAGGCGATCGACGTGGCAGACGAGGAACAAAAAGGCGATCGACGTGGCAGACGAGGAACAAAAAGGCGATCGACGTGGCAGACGAGGAACAAAAAGGCGATCGACGTGGCAGACGAGGAACAAAAAGGCGATCGACGTGGCAGACGAGGAACAAAAAGGCGATCGACGTGGCAGACGAGGAACAAAAAGGCGATCGACGTGGCAGACGAGGAACAAAAAGGCGATCGACGTGGCAGACGAGGAACAAAAAGGCGATCGACGTGGCAGACGAGGAACAAAAAGGCGATCGACGTGGCAGACGAGGAACAAAAAGGCGATCGACGTGGCAGACGAGGAACAAAAAGGCGATCGACGTGGCAGACGAGGAACAAAAAGGCGATCGACGTGGCAGACGAGGAACAAAAAGGCGATCGACGTGGCAGACGAGGAACAAAAAGGCGATCGACGTGGCAGACGAGGAACAAAAAGGCGATCGACGTGGCAGACGAGGAACAAAAAGGCGATCGACGTGGCAGACGAGGAACAAAAAGGCGATCGACGTGGCAGACGAGGAACAAAAAGGCGATCGACGTGGCAGACGAGGAACAAAAAGGCGATCGACGTGGCAGACGAGGAACAAAAAGGCGATCGACGTGGCAGACGAGGAACAAAAAGGCGATCGACGTGGCAGACGAGGAACAAAAAGGCGATCGACGTGGCAGACGAGGAACAAAAAGGCGATCGACGTGGCAGACGAGGAACAAAAAGGCGATCGACGTGGCAGACGAGGAACAAAAAGGCGATCGACGTGGCAGACGAGGAACAAAAAGGCGATCGACGTGGCAGACGAGGAACAAAAAGGCGATCGACGTGGCAGACGAGGAACAAAAAGGCGATCGACGTGGCAGACGAGGAACAAAAAGGCGATCGACGTGGCAGACGAGGAACAAAAAGGCGATCGACGTGGCAGACGAGGAACAAAAAGGCGATCGACGTGGCAGACGAGGAACAAAAAGGCGATCGACGTGGCAGACGAGGAACAAAAAGGCGATCGACGTGGCAGACGAGGAACAAAAAGGCGATCGACGTGGCAGACGAGGAACAAAAAGGCGATCGACGTGGCAGACGAGGAACAAAAAGGCGATCGACGTGGCAGACGAGGAAAACGCAATTCGATGCATGATGTGAACGAAAAGATCAATTCCTCTTACGATGTTCACCAGTGCACAAGAGTCCTCGCAGAGGGGCAAGCCTGAACTGTTGGGGCGTCGGGGGGAGGGAGAGGGGGGAGGGAGAAGGGGGGGGGAGAGGAGGGAGCAACGACGGTTAAGTGAGTGTGTGTTCGGGGGAAGGGGGGGGGTGTTGATTTGGGAGAGGGGGAGAAGAAGAAGGAAAAGAGGCAAGTGTTAGAGGGGTGGAGGGTTTGATGTCAAGGTGAGAGAAAGTGAAGAAGAAGAATGGGGGAAGTAAGGGATGATGGAGATTGAATTGTCGGAAGGGAAGGGGGGGGGGGGAGGGGGGGTAGATCGATCTGATCAAAGAGAGAAGTCTGAAGGAATCCAAGCCGCTTTTGGGCGCATGATGTCAAGCAAAGCAGACAAGGTTCTGTCCCTGCATTCACTCACACTCGCACGGCCTCACCGCCCGAAAGATCCCAAGACCACAAGACGGAAGGACACAATTACGTGCACGTGTACACAGACTGACAGACAGACAGACACACACACACACACACACACACCCACACACTATAACAAGAATGCAGTAAGAGTAAAGGAGAGAGAAAGGGGGGTCGGGGTCTCGGGGTGACGATGGATGGACAGGGTTGGGGTAGGAAGGACGGTGTGTGTGTGTGTGGGGGGGGGGGAAGAATCAATGCCACAACACGAGCTGGGCACAGAGCGAGTCATGTTCGTCAATAATTCAGCGCCCTTTTTCGTACTCTCTCTCTCTCTCCCTCTCTCTCTCTCTCTCTCTCTCTCTCTCTCTCTCTCTCTCTCTCTCTCTCTCTCTCTCTCTCTCTCTCTCTCTCTCTCTCTCCCCCTCTCTTAGATACAGGCATATAAAACAAAGAGCATCCAGTCTACCGACCCTGACACAACTATCATACACCATGACGCATCCGTAGGCTCATTAGTCACAATAAATCAAACACACGCACACACACGCACAAGCACACACACACACATACAGCCCCCTCCCACACACACACACACGCGCACACAAACACACCGCCCTATCCCCTTTTCCACAACTATTTCCTTTCGATAGTTCTTGACCTTCACGCTCGGGCGCTGTGGCGGTGTGGTAAGACGTCGGCCTCTTAATCGGAAGGTCGATGGTTCGAATCCCGGCCTGGTGGGTTAAGTGTGGAGATTTTTCCGATCTCCCAGGTCAACTTATGTGCAGACCTGCTAGTGGCTTATCCCCCTTCGTGTGTACACGCAAGCAAAAGACCAAGTGCGCACGGAAAAGATCCTGTAATCCATGTCAGAGTTCGGTGGGTTATAGAAACACGAAAATACCCAGCATGCTTCCTCCGAAAGCGGCGTATGGCTGCCTTAATGGCAAGAAAAGGCAACTCTTCCCAAACTAATGTAAAACCCCGACTGAGATATACCCAGAATTGGTCTAGCTTCGCTATTACCTTTAGCTGCCAGTTACTCAGACCGAGATACACCCAGAATTGGTCTATTGCTTCGCTATTACCTTTAGCTGCCAGTTACTCAGACCGAGATACACCCAGAATTGGTCTATTGCTTCGCTATTACCTTTAGCTGCCAGTTACTCAGACCGAGATATACCCAGAATTGGTCTAGCTTCGCTATTACCTTTAGCTGCCAGTTACTCAGACCGAGATATACCCAGAATTGGTCTAGCTTCGCTATTACCTTTAGCTGCCAGTTACTCAGACCGAGATATACCCAGAATTGGTCTATTGCTTCGCTATTACCTTTAGCTGCCAGTTACTCAGACCGAGATACACCCAGAATTGGTCTAGCTTCGCTATTACCTTTAGCTGCCAGTTACTCAGACTGAGATCAGGCTTTCGTCCCTGAGGTGTTAACGCTGCGGTTGAAAACTTCACGAACGACACGCAACTCAGACTGAGGTCAGAAACATGCTTTCGTCCCTGAAGGTCTTAAACTTCATGAACTAGCCAAGCGACCATTTAGAAAATCTGCGTATGTCTAGCGGGGTCACGCGGTACGCTGAAACAAAGATTCTGATATCTCTTCCTCCCCTCTCCCAACCCAGCTTCGAAATGGTCCATACATACATTGTAATTCATGTATGTTATGTTATATTGCTGTTTTTTACACCCCCGGTATAGGGGTGTGTATAGGATTCGGTCGATGTGTTTGTTTGTTTGTTTGTTTGTTTGTGTGTGTGTGTTTGTGTTCGCATATAGATCTCAAGAATGAACGGACCGATCGTCACCAAACTTGGTGAACAGGTTCTATACATTCCTGAGACGGTCCTTACAAAAATTGGGACCAGTCAAACACACGGTTAGGGAGTTATTGGTGGATTAAGATTCTACAAGGACTTATAGAGGGACATATTAATGGTCAAAGGGAAATAACCTTCTCAGTTGGTGGCAGTGAGAATGGTAAGGACGGGGGTGTTTTTCCTACCTCGGAGGAATTTCTTGTTCCTATACTTATGTATCTTGTATGTGTCAATAGGCTCTAAATTCTGATTCTGATTCTGATTCTGATTCTACATAGACTAGAACGACACGCAACTCAGACTGAGGTCTACACTGTGCTCTCTTCCCTAAGGTGGAACAGTCGAGGTCTCAAGCAAGAAGAAACGCAGGTGGTGGGCCAATCAACGGGATCCAATTGCCTCGCTACTTGTGTGTGAATGGGACGCAAATTGCCAATCATTCTCGTGTCGGCACTACAACTGATGAAGCTGGCACCGTGTCGGGGTTTTCCCTCCCAAGTCAAGCCATGTTATGTCGTCCTTCCCCGCGTCATGCCGCAACCTCCTCCTCCCTCCATCCCTCGGCCGATAGGTCAGACTATGGTTAGTTAGTTCATTTTGTTCATTCTTGTGTTGTGAGCATAATTAAGCGGCCGCACACACGAAGTACATGGACGGACACCCAGGAGTGAAAACAAGAGCAACTGTACACGTGAATGAAGTCGGAAGAGGGCACACACACATCCAATGACGAGCTGTGTCTTGCTGAATGACGACAATCTGACAGACAGACAGACAGACAGACAGATCGACCGACAAACAGAGAGAGAGAGAGAGAGAGAGACAGAGACAGAGACAGAGAGAGAAAGAAAGAGAGAGAAAGAGACAGAGAGAGAAAGAGAGAGAAAAAGAGAGAAAGAGAGAGAGAGTGAGTGAGAGAGAGAGAGAAAGAGAGAGAAAGAGAGAGAGAGGAGATAGAGAGAGACAGATAGACACAGAGAGAGAGAGAGAGAGAGAGAGAGAGAGAGAGAGAGAGAGAGAGAGAGAGAGAGAGAGAGACATCAGTGATAAACAAAGGGAAGTAAGCGCTCTAAATGCATACGAAATGTGTATTAGAGTAAGTGAGAGCTATTCGGAACCAGTCTCCTGGCGCCTGATAGAATACTAAGCATTGAAATGAACAGGCCACTTCCATCCTTTTAGATCTCATTGAGAGAGACAGACAGAAACAGCCACAGACAGACCAACAGACAGACAGACCAACAAGCAAGCAGACAGACACACTGGCTGATCACTGACCTTTACTGTTCCCGTTCTGGTCCCGGAGAATGGTGCACTCCTCAATGGTGCCGTAAGGATGGAACAGCTGTCTCACGTCTTCCTCCGTCTGTTGCTTGTTCAGCATGCCCACAAACAGCTTACGGTCTTCTGCAACACACGGAGAGAAACACGCACGTTACAACCGTGTCTTGATAGCGTCATGCACATCACTGACACCTAGCGATCTTCTGCAACACACGGAGAGAAACACGCACGTTACAACCGTGTCTTGATAGCGTCATGCACATCACTGACACCTAGCGATCTTCTGCAACATGAGCAGACAAACCTACCTACTACGGTTACGTTTAGCTGTTGTTTTATTGTATTACAAATGTCTGCAAAACCGTCTAGTACTTCGACGCAGGAACACAGACACTGGTTACGAACATGCCTACATGTTAATTTGTGTGTGTCGTGTCATATAACAAGACACTGTTTACAATCATGCATGCGTTCATGTTGCGCTCTTGTGGTTTTGCCTCATTCATTGCAAACCAAAACTAGCTTCCTAACTTCCGCAACGAAACCGAAATGCAACGGTCACACTGTCGAGTTGCTGTTTCTATCGAGACAACTGTCGCAATGGCCGACAACTCTTGGTTAAAGGTCTACCTTAGGGAGCTTGACATAAAAGGACGGGAGATGGGGGTTGTGGTGGGTGAGAGGAGGGAGGGGAGGGGGTACTAATTAATGTTTAAAATCCCTTTCCAAGTTGATGAAATTTCGGGAACAAAGAAGAATAAGTGTTTGTCAAGCTCGCCAGCTGACAGCAAAATGCTGCATTACGATTTGATTATTGTCCTTGTTTATGCAGCAGATATTACGCTAGCAGGCAGGGGACAGGGAGGGGACAAGAGAGTATCCCGCAGTGGGGCACTGCGGTTATGAAATTAAAGGCCCCTCCTGTTTTTGGAACCGCAGGAGCTTTCTAGTTTGCTGTTAGGTAGATTTTTGGTTCCTCTTTCCTGTCATGCTCTCTTTTTCTTCATGAATTCTTTTCCTTTTTCTGCCTTAATTCTTGCTCATTCACCTGTATTTTTTCCAAAAATCTCTTCTCTTGCCGCTTGTCTTGCGATTCATGTATAGTTTAATCTGTTAGTGTTCTGATGTAAGTCCAGCAGTAGATAGGTTAAGCCTATTTTAACATACTGGAAACTGGTAATCTTCCAGTAGGTATTAATTTAGTTGTACTAAAGCCTGCTGGGACACAAGTAATGGGTTAGTGCATTTGTAAACAGGAATCGCTTGACAAGTGGCCCCCTTCATCCCCCCCTTCCTCGTCCTGATATGGCTCTGCGTAGTCGGCTGGACGTTAGGCAACAAATAAACAAACAAACAAGAGAGTAACACGTCATCTGAGACAAAGACACACTCAAGCCGTTAAATCGAACGCGCTGTTTATGAAGCATTGAATTAGTAAAACGATATGATTGGCCAATGGTACTTGAGTGTAACGTCTTATATATAATTCGTCTTCAATGTATGTTTTGTTGTTACCGTTTAGATAAAACTACACGCTCTGAATTTAGGAGAGAGAGAGAAAGAGAGAGAGAGAGAGAGAGAGAGAGAGAGAGAGAGAGAGAGAGAGAGAGAGAGAGAGAGACGCACACACATGACACAAAACAAGAACTTGACTAGTATCATGAAAATAACTTCTCTCTCTGCGATTATTTATGTATTTATTTGCATTCATCTACTTTCTTCCAATAGTTCTCAACACCATAATGACTCCAACATTCAAAAAGTTGAAGACGACACCAACACTAACACCAACACACTGCACAGCGCTACACAACACAAAGTGCACACAACACACATTCTCTGCACGTGCAATTCGAGGGCCAACTTAACTCGCGCGCTCTATATGTAACATTATAAAGGCGGTGCGCTGCTATAAAATCTCTCTTATCTCTTGAATCTCTCCTGACGGAAAAAATGAAAAGATAATGAAGAAGAGGAGGTCAACCCGGTATTTCGCCCCAATCTTCAGCTACATTTGAGCGTTTATGTAGGGGGATTGAACAAGAAGAGGCTAGCATATAACCACTACATGTCCCTAATATAGGCACTAGTTTCTGCGAGGACGTTAAGCCTAAGTAAACCAACCAAGAAGAGGAGAGAAAAACTCTTTATGTCTGTGACTGTCTGTCTGTCTGTCTGTCTGTCCGTGTCGTTGTCTGTCTGTCTCTGTCTCTCCCTGTCTCTCTCTCTCCCCTAAGCCAGAGAAGATGAAAACCTTCACTTAACATGAAATCCCCACTGTCAGTACTGTCACTCTCGCAGACCTGCAGGCTCGGAAACAAGGCTGGCACTGGCAGGAAAGGGGAGATAATGCATTATTCAGGAGATGCAAAAAGTGTTTCTGAGTCATCAGGGCCAGTCATCGAGGGACCAATGGAATCCAACCTCACTTTCTTTTTTAAGCGGAGAGGGGGAGTGGATTTTTTTCTGCATTGACAGTTACGCAGATTTATTGGGGGTAGAAACGGTAGCGTCAGAGAGAGAGAGAGAGAGAGAGAGAGAGAGAGAGAGAGAGAGAGAGAGAGAGAGAGAGAGAGAGAGAGAGAGAGAGAGAGAGAGAGAAGGAGAGGGAGAGAGAGAGAGGGAGAGAGAAAGAGAGAGAGAGTTAGAGAGAGAGAGAGAGTTAGAGAGAGAGAGAGAGAGAGAGAGAGAGAGAGTGCAATGGAATCCAGCCTCACTTTTTTTAAAGCGAAGTAAGAGATGGGGGTGAGGGATGGATTTGTTCTGCATTGACAGTTACGCAGATTTAATGGCGATAGAAACGGTGGCGTGAGAGAGAAAGAAAGAGAGAGAGAGAGAGAGAGAGAGAGAGAGGGAGAAAGAGAGAGAGAGAGGGAGAAAGAGAGTGAGAGATATACATAGAGAGAGAAAGAGAAAGAGAGACAGATGGATATAGGGATAGAGAGAGTAAGGGAGAGATAGAGAGAGATTGGGAGAGAGAGAGAGAGAGATATTGGGAGAGAGAGAGAGAGAGATTGGGAGAGAGACAGAGAGACAGAGAGAGTCAGACAGAGAGACAGAAAAACAGTGGGGATGAAGGGGGAGGGGGGGAGGGAAGGAACTGCAGCCTACAAATGTGACGACAATGTTATACAGATGCAGGGATGTTGCTTCCCAACTCTGCTAAAGAAAAATCTGTCTCACACAAATCCTCCGATCTAACACAATGATACACGGTACGGAACGCTTCTGACAGAGTACACCCCGTAACGCCTACTCCTCGTTCTTCTCTGTGGAGGACGCATCTTCCGGAGTTGCAATCCAAGGTCTGTGTCTTCACTCCAAACTCTTCACGAAGGTACGACCTTGACCTTCCTCGTGAAACAGTACCAGACTATTTCCACTATATCCTGACAGTCCCAGCTGCTTACAGGATTGTCTCGTGTCACTCAGAGTCTCACCTCGGTGAAGTAAAGAGGGAAGAAGGAGAACAAGATAAGTAATTTTCCTAACACTCCTTACAGCCAAAACACTCTCACACCATCTCTCTGGGGGTATAACTATCAGTGAAAGCGCTAATGTGTCTGTGTGTTTTTAATCGATAAGACGTTGTGGTTTTAGACTTGAATCCGCGCTCTGATTTCCTCACCCTTTCTTTCTACCCTGTTTCACACACATTTACCGGAAAGTAGATGGTGCTACTAACGCCCCCTCTTCCCCCAGCCTCTACCCCCATCCGCCCCATTTTGGGTAGGTCCGGGGTCCACAATTAGAGGTAGGCACGGTGCCCAGCCAAGCGACAAGCAAGGCAGACGGCAGCTCCAATCTGTCCCAGACAGTCTGCCACCTCTCCCTCTCTAGCCCGGCCTCTCCACGTCACTCCGACTGTCAATCTACATCGCGCTGTCTTCCCGCATCTCTCACACCATCTTTCTCGGGGGACATCGATGTCTTCCATTTTGGTCACAGCACGCAGGATCCATCGACCGCCCATCTTGTTTTGGATCTGTATCGGATTTTTCAACTTTCCTCACACCGATGGGGTATTTGTTGGTCTTTCTACGTTTGCTGTGAGTGTTCCCCAAAAACTCATCCATCTACATTTTTTCTGCAGGGTCTATAGCGGTCTTGTCACTGTTTCACACCAATACCAATTATATTCATCATCTCCATCGTGTCGTTCGGGTCTGCCATACGTCCGTGACTTAAAAATCACTTCAAACAAAAGAGACAGGCTCTCGTCCAATCAGCGGCTTTGGATCTAAATCCACGTGACATATAATCTACCACTAGCGAGACAGCTTACAGATCGCGGCCATTGTCTCGACCAGTCAGCGACATTGTAGGAAAGTCTTCAATGACCAATCAAAGACACTGTAAGACGGACAGCGTGTTTCCACCAATCAGGTGCATTGAAAGTGAATTGGTCCAGCAGACGAATCTACCACTCAGGGACAATGTTCACAATCATTCTCCCGTAACCGGACAAGAGAACTCAATCGGTGAGGTTGTCCAACATGTGTTGCAGACGTCTCAAAGATAAGGTACTAGGCAGCAAAGACAGACAGACAGGAAGAAACAGACAAAGACAAAGACACAGACAGACAAACAGAGAGACAGACAGACAAATACATAATTGTGTTTCTCCCAAGAATGTCCATGTAAAGCAATCCAATGATTGCATATTGAAAACGGCTGTGCCGTAGAGTGTGCGTACAAAAGATGAACATCTCTTTCATCTGCAACAAGAACTTTCAAACGCAATAGCTTTTCTGTTGCGTAGACTGTACACACACTTATGTCTCACTGAACAATGTAACATATAAAGAGAGTGGTGTTTATGTCACACCCCGGTGCGTTTTGTTGAGTGTGTGTACAACAGATTTCAAACACCTTCATTGTACAGTGGAACCCCCCTTTAAAGACATCCAACAATCTGAGAAAATCTGGTCTAAAAAGGAGGGAGTCTTTAAAGGTGGTCGTCTACATTTTTGCTTTTTTTAAATAATCTTATGGTTAGATTTCGCTAAGAAGTTATGTCAGATGATGAATGAACCATGGGGAAAAAAGTTATAGAAAACAAAATATATGTAAAAAAAGATTTTATTTTTGGGTAGCGTGACTCACGCTTCCGATATTTTGTTTTCTGTTTGCTGAGAACATGTGCTTTGCCTAAAAATACTGACCAATCAAATTCATGTCACTATGCTTATAGCCACGCCCAAACAAGTGCAGCAACAGTTTGACACTAGAGCGCTGTCCACGCTTTTTTTTAAACGCACGAAATGCACGGGATTTGAGAGGAGTTTTGCGCTTGGCATTTTCCAAATAAGGATATCCTACTATGAGTACTACGCTGGAATACGACAATGAATTTTCAAACGGCAACACTGGCTTCGTCTTTCCTGATCGAAAGGGGGTGTACTGTTGATATTTGTAGATAATAGACTCTGCATTTTAATGGTCAAATGGTGATTTCGGTATAAAAATGTAGACAAGGACCTTTAAGTGAGGATAATTTTACAAAAGTTAACAACAGAAAGTCTGAGAAAACAAGGTCTTAAAAAGGGGGGAGTCTTAAATTGGGGGGTCTTAAAAGGGGGGTTCCACTGTACAATAACAACTGAACGGCACAGTTGATATGAGCCAAGTTCTATTCATGCAGGTTTGTATGTATAGGCCTACTTTGTAAAACAAAGAAATGAGAATGTGTATAGTGTACACAGGTGTGCGTACTGTATGTTCACACAAAGCCACAAATCTCCACGATGCACTCATACAATCTCTGTCCATAACGAAAACACTTTCGCTAAATCAGGTCGGTACTGACTGACAGAGAACAAAAGCACGTGCGTTAGGTCTTATTTACGACTCGCTTAACCCAACAGCTTTCTTTGTGGCCCGCGCGAGCAATGGAAATGCGGCAATTTCATTAAAGTATTCAATGCCAGTCTTCCGCCAACAGGCAGTCGGTTCACATCATCCTTTGTTCAGATGTTCAATCCATTAGGACGCTGTCGCTTCGTTTCCGTTCTAAAGGCGGTGATGGCTGATTAGCAAAAAGCAATTCATTATCATTCCCCACCTCTTAAGAGTAAGATTGAGTTTCCACTAAAAGGTGAGATTATATTCCCACTCTGAAATGTTAGCATAACATTATCGCCCCTAAAAGCTAAGATTATACATATACACAGACAAACAAGAGATTAAATTCCTGACCAAAGTAGTGAGATTAGATTCCTACCTGAAAACAGGTGTGTTCAATCTCCAATCCAAACCGGTGAGATAACATTTCCCACAGGGAGGAATCCCAGGGGAAGCTACTTTAGCACCAGTATCAACGAAACCAGGTAAAATGATGAGTCAGAAAATCAGAGCTCATTTGCATAGCTGATTAGTATTTCCAGTTTCTTTGTTACCTAGCCCCGAAGTATTTTTTCTGTGGAAAAAAAATGACGCACACAATGACGAACGCAGTGACACATCTATGACGATTAGCTCTGTTGTTTTGATGTAAAAACATTGCAAATTCTGTGTCAGGCAGGGTAAAAATCAATACTTCCACACGACGTTCGTAAGCAGACCTCAACTTGAAGTTCCAGCATGCAACGCTGTGTGTCCAATTGTAATCATCTGAGACATCGATAATTGTGCAGCAAGTCTATTCACAACCGTTCAAGCATTGCACTCAACAATCTTGAAACTCTCTCTCTCTCTCTCTCTCTCTCTCTCTCTCTCTCTCTCTCTCTCTCTCTCTCTCTCTCTCTCTCTCTCTATCTGTATATCACATGTCGATAAAAAATGATCTTATTCTTATATTACTATTATTGCGTGTGTCTGCGTTTCATCATAAAAAGTTTGTTCCTATGTATTCCCATTTCGATTATAACCATTTTGCTTAGATCAGGACTAGCTGTAAGAAAGGTCCTACGGACCTAATGCTATCTTTCCTGTAATAAAGTTCAAAGTTCAAAGTTCAAAGTTCTCTCTCTCTCTCTCTCTCTCTCTCTCTCTCTCTCTCTCTCTCTCTCTCTCTCTCTCTCTCTCTCTCTCAAAAATGCACTGACGCGTCGCTTACTTGTCTTTCTTCAGAAAAGCCAGTCCCGAACTTTGTAGCCAACTCAGAGCCGTCATCCAATTGACAGATCTATCTGTACAAAATGTAACACTCCCCTCAGCATCCAACGCGGGCACACACAATGAGCGCGCTCACAGCAGCCGTTCAGTACTATTGTCTGCCCCTGGAAGCGGCTACCTTGCTATCCCCATCAATATTTCATTACTCACTCTCAGCTATCAAACCCGGTCCTTGGGCTATGAATGTTTCATCATTTCCCTCCCTCCCTCTCGGACCTCCCCCCCCTCCCCCACCTCGTTTTTTTCTCTGACTGACACACCTGACACAGCCTTCTACCTGACTCACGAGTGCATTGTGGGACGGTGGTCTGGCATTCTGGGACAGGTTGCCGTAAAGCATTGTGAGAGTTT
>NW_027129148.1:0-5000 GCF_037325665.1 Littorina saxatilis
AGTCAAAGCTATCTTCAAAGCCGAGGAAATGACAGCTATTTCTCGAAAAAGACCCACCAAAGAAGAGTTCCTATTAGCGGGGGCACTGGAACTCGAGTCTTCTTTTGCACTATGATCTCACAGTATTTTCACCTCCCCCACACGGAAAAGGGAAATTGCTCTCGTGTTTTTGTGCGGTTTTTGGCAGTATTCTGCTACAGCGGAACCCCTATTTTAAGACCCCCCAATTTAAGACTCCCTTGCTTCTAAGACCCTCTTTTCTTAGACTCTTTGTTAATAACCTCTGTAAATTAACCCCCATATTAAGACTCCCTCCTTTTTAAGACCTGATTTTCTGAGATTAATGGAGGTCTTAAAAGGGGGGTTCCACTGTATGTGCTAGCGGTACTGGTGGTTGTTTTCTGCGACTTTTTGCTTTTCTATGAGCTTCTCTTCCTTTCTTACTTCCCCCTCTGTGGAGTAGGCTTAATGAGTGCCGACACGGTTACTAAAAGACATGTATACAGTTTTATTCCCCCCTCTGCTTCTTTACGTACCTCTGTAAACTTGTAGAGCTAGTTATTTTTCGACAAACACCCAGCAACCAAACAAATAACGACCCAGCAACAGCCTGAAACCTCGATAGCGCAATGGGTTGAGAAGCTGTTCTGCGTCGGTACTACTTTTGCGACTGAAAAGTTCCGAACGCTCTAATGTACGAAGTATACATCTCTGGAGCAAACAATACAAACATACCGCATTTAAATTAACAACTACAGGCTTGAACACATGAATCTCCATATAAAATCCATGAGTTTGGTTGTTTTCTGAATCAAGATCTGCTGTGCACAAACGTTCATCACTAGCAAATTCCCAAGGCAAGTAACTCTCATACTTTGTCTAGCGACAAGAGTAGTTCCCCTTTCAAATTTCTTTTCACTCAGTTTCTTCGACAACAGACTGCAATCCAACGGTCAGTTTTCAACAATATTTCATTTAATAAACAGATCACACGCAACATCAATTTAAACAACATAAAGCGGTTTCATACACTAGTTTCCCCAGAAAACTGAACTTCATACAGTTTTTAACGTTGGAACACGGGTGCAAAAGTTCGTCTGCTAGTCCCATTTGACGAAAGAACATTATCCTAAGCGATACCAAAACATATACAGAACACACAATATCTGCCTTTGCCGCCACAGCAGAATAACAGCATATCTGTGTACTTGATTTTAGTCCAAAATAGGAAAACTGACAAGAAGTGTTACAGAATGGAATGATTTGCACGGAACTATACAACCGCGCATTAATCGATCGCCTGCGCAGGTTGACTGGTTGAGTGAATAGGATTCGATCAAACTTTCGCACAAAAACTCCTCTTTTCTTTGAATAACTGAAGAAAGGAGAAATAAAGAGGTTACACACCTCGTCTCAGTGATTATAAAAAATAATGGTCTCAGTTCGCGGTCATGAAAAAGCTCGCTAAAGCTCGCATTTTTCATGATCCGCTAACTTCGACCATTACTTTTAATAATCACTGAGACTCGGCATGTAACCTCTACGTCTTTTCGTTCGATCACAAGGTGAAGGGTGCTCGAAAAAGTGAACGCACGCACGCATACACACACACACACACACACACACACACACACACATACACATAATGACACACACACACACACACACAAACAGACACACACATGATGATACACACACACACACACACGCACACACACACTCACACAATGATACACACACACACACGCCCACACTCACACAATGATACACACACACACACACACACTCACACACACACACTGCTCACCCCCCCTCCCCCTTTCACTCTCTACAGCCTAAGCTTCAAACACCTTATTCGAACAAATCTTTTACATCTTCATTACGCTGCCTTTCCTGGCAGACATTATTGCACGGGCTTGCTCAGCTGAAAGCGTCCGGCAGACAATTCCATTTCACTGTTATTCACACTATCTGCGTCCCTGTGTGTGCATGAATAGTTTCCCTGCATAAAAATGCCACCCGGGCCTGGAAGAATGTACAGGAAATTAAAATCGAAGGAAGAAAGGTTTTAAAATGTAAGAAAAGGAATTGTAAATTTGAAACTTTTTTTTAGAACTGAAAAACACGAAATGTAGGTTGCCTGAAAAAAGGGAAGAAGCTTTGCAGATTGTGAAATAGGGCAAACGTGATTCTACTGACGAGACCTTTCGAAGAAAATGTCATAGTTGCAATAAAAAAAGCATATATATTCCAGAAGAACCAGAATATGCACGCAAAATACGCTAGGCATGTACATCCTTGACATGAAACGAAAAAAAAGAAATCAAGATTTGAAAGAAGAAAATAAAATTGAGGGGATAAATGACAACCAAATAAGAAAAGAGAAGAATGAAATGGGACATAAAATAAATAAATTAAAAATAAATTAAAAAGCCCACACACACAAACAAGCACACAAAACAAATAGCACAAACAACAGCAAGAAAGAAAGATAGATAAAAACAAGAAAAAAAAGTAAAGAAAGAAAGAAATACAAAAAGAAAGATAGAAAGAAAACAGAATTGAGCCACACACACAAAAACAAGCAACATGACAAAACAAAAACATAAATAAAGAAATTCAACAACAAATCACGCCCCAAAACACAACAAAAGATAATGAGAATAAAGGTATAAACACACACACACACACACACACACACACACACACACACACACACACACACACACACACACACACACACACACACACACACACACACAACCACTAGCACATTCCAAGAAAGCGACACAAGCAGTCACACAATTCTAAGAACACACAACTGCAGTCTCCACGATTAGGAAGTTGGGAAAGAAACTCAGATCGCCCAAGGGACATGGGAAACAGGAGAACTACCCAAGGCTAAATTGAATTTTCCCGGGTTCGCCCTAGACGTGAGCAAGACGGTACTTGCACGAACACAGAACACGATAGTTATTATGCAGCACTTTGGTACAGCCGCAAATATGTTGCGAAGTTCACGTGCATATAAAATGTCATTGGTGTATTTAAGTTGGGGTGAATGACGTTGCAGAAAAAAAGAGGACTTACAAGGGAGCAAGGGATCGAAATAAACTGAAAACAAAACAGCTAATCAACAAGTAATTAAGCAAACACAAAAGAACCAAGACACGTTACAGAAAATGAAGAAAAACGCGCAGAAAGACAAGCAGACAGACAGACAGACGGGACAGACACAAACCGATCAATTATATAACCCAAAAAACGAACACACAAACAAACCAACCAATAAAGAACACTAGTATGACCCAAGGTAGCGAACCAAACACTAGCACAATTCTCAGATCACACAACTGCAGTCTTCACGATTGGGAAGTTTGGAGAGAAGTGAAGATCTCCCAAGAGACATGGGAGCCAGGAGACAACAACCCAGGCCGCCTGATGAATTGAATTTTCCCAACATCGTCCTTGGAACTGGTCATGAGCAAGACGGGCTTTGCACGAATTCTGAAGACTATGCAGCACATTGTTACAACAAGGCTTTGTCGGCGTAGTTCACGTGTATATAAAATGTCTTCGGAGAAAGAGAGAGAGAGAGGGAGAGAGAGAGAGAGGGGGGGGGGGAGAAAGAAAGAGAGAGATAGAGAGAGGGGGATAGAGATATAGAGAGAGGGAGGAAGAGAGAGAGAGGGGGGAGAGGGAGAGAGAGAGAGGGGAGAGAGAGAGAGAGAGAGGGGGGGGGAGAGAGAAAAAGAGGGATACAGAGAGGGAGAGAGAGGGGGATAGAGATATTGGGAGAGGGAGGAAGAGAGAGAGAGAGGGGAGAGGGAGAGAGAGAGAGGGAGAGAGAGAGAGAGAGGGAGAGAGAGAGGGGGGAGAGAGAGAGAGAGGGGTGAGAGATAGAGAGAGAGGGGGGAGAGAGAAAAAGAGGGAGAGAGAGGGGGATAGAGATATAGAGAGAGGGAGGAAGAGAGAGAGAGGGGAGAGGAAGAGAGAGAGAGAGAGAGAGAGAGAAAGAGAGAGCGAGAGAGAGAGAGAGAGAGAGAGAGAGAGAGAGATTTAATTGAGACTATACATACACAACATTAATTGAACATCTACTTCTCTTTTCAGGGATTTACAGGTAAACACATACTATGGTAGCCCATTTTCACTGTTCACTTTCTCTTCTCAATGTCGCAAACAAAGTGGTTATCAACCATCTTTCTCTGAATTTCTGTGCAATTATTCAGAACTATGTGGTCATTTGATTACCGTCAAGTGCTTAGAACAAAGAATAATTATGCCATAGCACAAAATCAATGTGAAGACAGAACGCCAAAATCACTGAAGAGGGGGGAAAGCAAACCAAAAGACAAAGTGTGACTGATGATGCAAATAAAGATGGGACGGCTCGAAAGGAAAAACAAGAACACATGAGGGAAATGGTGACTGATGTGTCTCACACACAGACAAGGGGCAAACAAGGCAAGACATGACATTAGGTACTGCTGAAGGCGGTCCTTGATTCAACCCGAAGTCGACTTCGCGAAGTCAATTTACCGAAAACTCAATACTAAAGCTCCGTGCAGCCAGCTTCGCGAAGTGTAGGTTACTTCGCGTAGTCGACTTCGCCCAGTTAAAGAAAGGCTTGACGCTGCAGCAATAACAAACACCTTGTTGTCCATTACAATGAGTACATTAAAATGGAAAAGTGTCTTTCGAGACACACAGACAGACACAAAGACAAGCATGCAGACAAACAATGGAAAGACAATCAAAACACAAACACACATCCAGAAAACCAGAAGAAGAAAAGCCTTGTGGGATAAGAGAGCCAATAACAGATGGGTAAGCCTTCGTGATAAACGAGGGAATGAAAAAGCCACCTGTTCAGAAACAAAATTCCAAACGGAAACAGAAGGACAAGCCATCGCAGAAGATGCATGACAATTATCTTTTCGTTTGGAATAAATAAGACCCCTAGATCAGAAAATAACACGAACATTCCAAACGGAAAC
>NW_027129148.1:10000-13109 GCF_037325665.1 Littorina saxatilis
AACGGTCAAAAGGGTTTTGTTACAAGAAAACCACTGCTGCCGGAACGACTTCAAGATTGCAATATAATAATTATGGCTGCCGTAAGAGAGAATAGAGAGGATCATGTATAACACTTTAGTGGACTAGACTCAATACGTAGAGGACTCTTGCCACTGCCTGGAAGTCTTCAAGATTGTAGTACAATATGGCTGCCGCAATGGATAAATAGAGAGGACATATCAGTCGAAATGAAGGTCAAACGCGTTCCATTACAAGAAAGTCACTGCTGCCAGAACAACTTCAAGGTTGCCATACAATACCATAGCTGCCGTAACGGAGAAATAAAGAGGATTCACAAATCTTTGACAACACCTTTGGTAGACTGGTCTCTGTACATGTGTAGGACTCTTGCCACTGCATGGAAGCCTTCAAGGTTGCAGTACGATATGGCTGTCACAAGGGAGAAATAGAGAGGAAGTATAATACCGAATGACACTTCACGTTCACTAGCTTCCATTACCAGAAAACCACTGCTGCCGGAATAACTTCAAGATCGCCATACAATAATTATCCATAATAAAGCCCGCCGTATGGGACAAATAGAGAGAATGCATTAATCGTTTAAGACACTTTATTGGACTTGGCTCTATAATAATAATAATAATAATGCAAACTTTTATAGCGCTATTCTAGAAAAATGTCTACTCTTAGCGCTTTACAATACATACATCGACCAAGCATACTATACACGCACAGGCAAAGAAACCGACCAAACATAACCAACAAACTATACATGCACAGGCAAAGAAAGCGACCAAACATACAATACACGCACAGGCAAGATAACGACCAAACATAAACAAACATACTATGACCAAACATAACCAACATACTATACGCGCGCAGGCAAAGAGAACAATCAGCACATGTAATAATTACTGACAACTAATAATGCAGGCATACAATGACAGTCCAATACACAGCCTAAGCACAAGAACCACAGTAGGCTTCTATATAAAAACGTGTCAACGGTACTATTTACACACACACAAACAGTGCTGACACAAAGCGCAGAAAATATATATACACGTTATTTTAGGCACTAGGTAGGGGGTGAGGTGGGGCGGGATGGGGTGGGTGGGGAGATGCTGGGGGGGAAATCACTTGCTCTGAAAGAGGTGTGTTTTGAGATTTGTCTTGAATGTAGTGAGAGAATCTGTGTGTCTGAGAGGCAGTGGTAATCTATTCCAGGTCACAGGGGCTTGATAGGCGAAGGACCTCTCGCCACATGTCTTTGTTTGCACTGTGGGGAGTCGGAAGAGTCGAGTGTCGGCGGCGGAGCGAAGCTGACGAGAAGGGGTGTAGAGATTGAGGAGTTCTGACAAGTATTCTGGGGCAGAACCAGAAACGACGGCAAAAGATATATGTAAAGGTCTCTTGTCGATGCCTGGACGCATTCGAGATTTCCATACAATAGTTACAGCTGCCGTAAGGGAGAAATAGAGAGGACGTTTTTCAATACAAGACTCTCACTGCTGACAGAATGGCTTCATGATTGCCGCGGGATAAGTTCCCGTGGGATAGAGAGGATGCATATTTTGAAAATTATGCTGTACGGGATCTGATAAACAAAGGGAAGTAAGCGCTCTAACTGCATACGACATGTGTAATAGAGTAAGTGACAGTTATTCGGAACCAATCTCCTGGCACCCTAAAGAATAGCGAAAATTGAAATGAACAAGCGACTTTCATCCTCAGCTGCCGTAAGGGAGAAATAAGGGAGAAAGCTGAGGATGAAATTCACTTGTTCATGTCAATGCTTGTTATTCTCTCATGTGCCAGGAGGTTGGTTCCGAATGACTCTCACTTACTCTATTACACATATTGTATGCATTTAGAGCGCCCACTTCCCTCTGTTGATCAGATCTCTAAACAGCGCTCTGTCTCATTTGTTTAAGATTCCTTTGATGCTGTACGAGATTTGTCTCTATACGCACAAGAGTCACACTAAGGCCCCCCCCCCCCCCAAAAAAAAAAAAAAGTTGTATGTTTCTGGTATTGGTGACATGGCTACAAAAAATAGGGTAGGTAGGTAGGGATTTTTTTTTGTTTTTGTTGTTGTTGTTTTTGGTCAGGGTAGAAAATAACTATACAGTGATGCAAAGAGACTGGACTTACTATACAAAGAGAAAGACAACACATTACAAAACAAATGAGACAAAAGGGATGCGGGGTTATCCCCCTTGTGTCGTCTGCCGTCTGTTACTTTCGTTTTGACGCTTTTTTTGTGCTTTTTTTGTACAAATGCCATAAAAAAAAAGTCTAGGGTCGGAGGGAAAAAACTAGGTAGGGTCGGGTGACCAGAAACATACAACTTTTTTTTGTGCCCTAATGTCCAAACACCTTCCAAGTTGTATTGGTGACAAAGATGTGCCTGGGACACTCAATGAACTCGAAAATGACAGGTTAGGGGCTCCGCTCACATATGTAACTTCAGCAGGACCGACGACGCACTGCAGCTTATCCCAGCCAGCTACACGTTGCATAAAAGGAAAACAGGCCAAGTACTCGTCATAATCCCTATCGCGGCATAGATAATAGGCCGTGCGTCGTCTGTGCCGCTGAAACTGCGCAGGTATATTCTGCCCAGTACTGTCACAAGGAGGACGCTGGCACCTGGCTAACAAAGAGATTATTAGTGTCCACCGGCACGACGAACGGTGGACGGAGAAGGAGAACTGAAGGGGTTAAGGCCCTGATCTCAAGGCCCTGAACCAGACGCAGGCCTGAAAGTGGCGAGTATTTTACTCGCCATGGCGAGTAAAAACGTGTAACTGGTGAGAAGACCCTTAGGTCGAAACGTCGCTGTTATTCGTTCCGTGTTCGTCATTTTAACGTGAGTACATTGCTTTTTGGTCTCTTTATTGTTCCCTCTCACGTGCAGTCGCCATTGTTTAATACGTTCATCTACTCGCCAAATGCGAGTAGATGTGCTGAAACAAATTATTGGTTTGGCTAGCAAAGTTTTCTCCCTGGCTAGTAAATTTTCAGAATCACTAGCTAAAGGCGAGTACACTATTTGTTGGACTTTCAGGGCTGATACGTGGGGTAACATCCAGAGGCTCGTCC
>NW_027129149.1:0-5000 GCF_037325665.1 Littorina saxatilis
GGGCCAGTCATTATCTGCTAGTCAGCCAGTCACGAATAGTTAGCAAACCGCAATCGAGTTAAACTTCTTGCACGGTGCTACCTGCAATGCGAGGCCCCTGAGATGAGAGTACGCCTTCTAGTAAAGGGCACCTTCTGTTCTTCCTTCATGATAGTTTTGATTAAATTAGACCTGTCATGAAAGCTAGGACACTTGCAATGTATATACATATTGTTGAAAGTGTTCGCTGGGTGTGTGTGTGCATATATAGTGTGAATATGAATATTGTGTGAACAGTAGCCTACATGTGGTGATTTTTGTCCGTATGGTTAATTGTTTCATGTAGGTTGTACATTTAATTGTTCTATTCTGTATATGTTCTTTTGTAAAGGGCCTAGAGCCATAGGTTAGGCATTTAAAAATGTCCAGTTATTATTATTATCATTTAATATGAAGTGTTCCACTTTTGAGCAAACCTTTTTGTTACCAGTTGTGAACAGTGTGTGAGGTACATACTATATCATTATGCTTGCAAAGGTAGAACACATTGTAAACGCGATTTCGTGCTTACCATGTGTGCTACTTTTGCAAGTAGAATTATATAATATCTCAAGTCGTCGATCCAACTTAAAACGTACGGAATTTACATAAATAGTGCTGAGGAATATGCATGGTTGTTAGAAAAATAACCTGTTGCGTGTTGTTTTTTCTGACCTGATTTAAATTTCCCTTCCGTTTTTACATTTAGTTAAGTTTTGACTAAATGTTTTAACGTAGATGGGGAATCGAAACGAGGGTCGAGGTGTATGTGTGTGTGGGTGTGTGTGTGTGTGTCTGTGTTCATGTGTAGAGCGATTTAGAGAAAACTAGTGGACCGATCTTCATTAAACTTTACATGAGAGTATGATATCCCCGGACATTTATTTTCTATTTTTTTGGATTGATGTCTTTGATGAGTCATATCCGGCTTTTTGTGAAAGTTGAGGCCGCACTGTCACGTCCTCATTTTTCAAATAAATGGATTGACATTTTGGTCAAGCAATCTTCGACGAAGGCCGGACTTTGGTATTGCATTTCAGCTTGGAGGCTTAAAAATTAATTAATGAGTTTGGTCATTAAATATCTGAAACTTGTAATTAAAATTATTTTTTATAAAACGATCCAAAAATAATTTCATTGTATTCTTCATTATTATCTGATTCCAAATACATATAAATATGTTATATTTGTGTAACCGTGTGCCGAAACACTACGATCACCTCGGGAAGCGAAGTGCAATCAAACAGGATTGAAAATGTTAGGGCTAATTTCTTAGCCCTATAAAAACTGTTATGCAAACCCGAAGGTTTCCATGAACATACAGACAATCGGAAACCACCAGACCCTATCACAAACAGAATTCTACAATACACCGGTGTTGACTTTAAAGGCCAACAACTCGGGTGCAGAGTCTGCTGTGAAAGGAGCGGTAGCCTCCCCTGTCATATTTGGATTAAAAACCAGCTCTAAAAATTAAATATATGAAAATTATAATTACAATTAAATTTCCGGAATCGATTTAAAAACAATGGCATCTTATTCCTTGTCGGTTCCTGATTCCAAAATCATATAGATATGATATATTTGAATTAAAAGCAAGCTCAGAAATTGAAAAAAAAAAGATATACAGAAAATGTAAGCGTGCTATCCTGCTCAGCGCAACCACTACCGAGCTATTCTGGCAAATCGATTTCACTATCTTTGCCACGAGCGGTGGACTGACGATGCTATGAGTATGCGGTCTTGGTGAAAAAAAATGCAGTGCGTTCAGTTTCATTCCATGAGTACGACAGCTTGACTAAATGTATTTTCGCCTTACGCGACTTGTTTGTTGTGTCTTTGTTTTCTTTCTTTAGTTAGCTATTTGAATGTTTAATTGCTATCTACATTGGGAGTACTTCCTTCTTTCATCTTTTATTTCTGTCTTTCTTTATTTCTTTATTTCTTTCTTGCGTTTTTTTTTCGCTCTTGACTGATCTTCCTTTCGATGTGCCTTTGAATTCAGATTTCACGGAAGTTTACTCTTTATTTCTGTCTGTCTGTCTGTCTGTCTGTCTGTCTTTCTGTCTTTCTTTCTCTAACTTACTTTCTGTATTCCTTTTTTGGGGGAACTTCTTTAATTGCTAATTTTCCCATTGCAAATGTCTCCGAATACAATTCTCCCTTCGTGGTTATTCCTGTCCAGGTCACCGCGAAAGCCATCACGAGAGAGCTGCCCGGAACTGAACAGGCAGAAGGGAAGAGGTCATTGAGAGGCATGAGACAGGGTGGGGAGACAAATGATCACGTGACCCAAGGTGACCAAGCGAAAGCAAGCACCTCCGTCAGCCCCCGTGGCCCCGCTGACTTTATTTCTCGCCTCATCTCTCGCATTTCAACAACTTGTAACAGGAAAGAGTTCTCACGAAAACAAAGAAAAAAGAAACAGATAAGATAAACAAATAAAAAGAAAAACATAGAAAGTAAGTCGGGCCGGTGTAACACGAGAAAATTACTCCCACAAGATTTTTACTCCGGTGTAAACATTTCGTACGAAAAAGTTACTCCCTTTACGAAAAAAGCACTCCCCCATTACACGAGAAAATTACTCCCCAAGACAGGTGAGTTCCGAGTAAACATTTCGTACAAAGATGTTACTCCCCTGACGAATAAATAACGAATAAATTACTTCACCCCAACACAAGCAATTTAACTTCCCATGCCAGGTGTACGAAATTTTTACTCCCTTGTCCCCTGTTAGTCGTGGTGGTGGAAGGGGTGGAAGGATGGTAGCGCGACATTCGTTTGCGCGAGATCACTTATTGGCATTATCCCTTCGCCCGCATCCCATTTTTGCGTACGAGATTTTTACTGGAAGTAAAAAAAATGGGGAGTAGAAATTTCGTGGAGGGAGTAAATTTTTCGTGCCTTGGGGAGTTCTTTTCTCGTACGAAAAGTGTACTCGGAGTAAGAATTTCATACGAAATGTTTACTCCGGAGTAAATTTTTCGTGGAGTAAAAATTTCATGTTACACCGGAGTAAAATGGGAATAATAAAGTGTGGCTGAAATGGGAAACCTCAGATCTGACCATACGTACAAAAACGGACAATGAAGAAGAAAAGGCAAAACAAAGAAAGGAAAAGGAGGAGGAGAATTACTGGGAAAATAAAGTTGAAACGAAAGGAAAAGAAAGTAATGGAAAAAGTAAGTATGGCGTGCGTGTGTGTATGCGGTGATTGTGAGTGTCTGCCTGTCTGTTTCTCTGTGTGTCTGTTGGCGAACACAAATCTTATTTACATCGTTTAAAGGCACAGTAAGCCTCCCGTAAACCATCACAGAGCTCCCCGGGCGTCTACATACAGTACAAGCATACTTCCATTTGAACGCTCACCGAACGGGAACATCCTGGCTGCTTTCTGTCGAGCGTGAGAAATTTTCAAAGAATTTATTTTCGTGGACTTGCTTGGTCCTCTACAACAATGGCGCCTCGTTTTGGTGCTGGACGGCTGTTATGAATATTCAATACCGGAAATCACGCCCGGACAGTAAGCCTCCCGTAAACCATCACAGATACTGTCAGGCTTTTACACACAGTACAAACACCCTTCCATTTGAACGCTCACCAAACTGACGGGAACATCCTAGGTGCCCTACGTAAAGAGCGAGCAAATTTTAAAGAATTAATTTTGCAGATTGTCTCGAACACTTTTTGGACCCATCCTGAACTCAGGTCAAAATGAGTTACTTCCCTTCGGGTCTCATTCTATCGATGTAAACTGGCGATAGCCGTGGATCGATGATTATCAGAATGTTTTTGGACCGTGGTGCGTTTTTGCGCTAGACCTAACTTTTAAAATCTAAATAATAAATTGACAGCTTGTTACACAAACATTCTTTAATCATAAAAGAATTCTCTTTTCATCAAGACAAGATCAGTACAATTCGAAGTGGTGAAAGTTTGAAAAAAGAAAATCCCGGAAGCAGGGTCACGCAAGGGTCGTAGCAGACGACGGTTTATGCATATCGCCGTTCCTCTCAACAGTCAAAAGCCATCGCTAGAGTTCTTGTGAACCACAGCTGTTTGTTTCGTGCATAAAAACGTGCTATTGTAGATAAGCTCACACCGAGTCGCATTCAAATTACTAACTGACGACTACATTGTGAAAAAGGGAAACTGGATCACACGGGTTCACGATGGCTCAGGGGTAAGATAAACCACGCAAAAATAAATTCTTTGAAAATTATTCGCTCTTTACGGAGGGCACCTAGGATGTTCTCAATCGGTGAGTGTTTAAATGAAAGGGTGTTTGTACTGTGTATAAAAGCCTGACCGTATCTGTGATGGTTTACGGGAGGCTTACTGTGCCTTTAATCCAGAACTAAGTGAGTGTTGAAGCTGGATCTGCTTTCTTACAGTGTGGGTGGATCTGGGTTGCATCTCGAATTACCGGTGTAACACGAGAAAATTACTCCCACGAGATTTTTACTCCGGAGTAAACATTTCGTACGAAAAAGTTACTCCCTTTACGAAAAAAGCACTCCCCCATTGCACGAGAAAATTACTCCCCAAGACAGGTGAGTTCCAAGTAAACATTTCGTTCAAAAATGTTACTCCCCTGACGAATAAATAACGAATAAATTACTTCACCCCAACACGAGCAATTTAACTTCCCATGCCAGGTGTACGAAATTTTTACTCCCTTGTCCCCTGTTAGTCTTGGTGGTGGAAGGGGTGGAAGGAGGGTAGCGCGACATTCGTGTGCGCAAGATCACTTATTGGCATTATCCCTTCGCCCGCATCCCATTTTTGCGTACGAGATTTTTACTGGAAGTAAAAACAAGTCGCGTAAGGCGAAAATACAATATTTAGTCAAGTAGCTGCCATTTTTCAGCAAGACCGTATACTCGTAGCATCGTCAGTCCACCGCTCATGGCAAAGGCAGTGAAATTGACAAGAAGAGCGGGGTAGTAGTTGCGCTAAGAAGGATAGCACGCTTTTCT
>NW_027129149.1:7500-12697 GCF_037325665.1 Littorina saxatilis
CCTGCTGGTTAATCTTTGTCAAAGTTCAAGGTCACAGCGGGGTCACATCTGGTCCAAATGTGGAATATTTTCAATTTATTCAGCGCGTTTATAGCACGAGCTTTGAAAATACACACAGTTCTAGTGTATAATGTTCACACACGATTAAAGTCTGGTTGAAAAAGTCAAGGTCACAGCAGGGTCGCGTTGAGGTCAAACATATACATTTTTTCAATGAGGTTTTCTCATATGTTTTTGAAGCTAGGGCCTTGAAACTTGGCACACTACGCAAGTTAAATTAAACCTCATCAAATTCCAAGGTCACAGTAAGGTTAAAGATCTTTTAAGGATATTTTCTAAAAAAGGTGACCGCCTGGTTAATGTTTGTCAAATTTCAAGGTCACAGCAGTGCCATCTGGCTTAAACTTTGAAAAATTGTCAATTTCTTCAACTAGTTTTATAGTGTTTGAAGTCATTCACACATGATGAAAGTCTGGTTGATAAAATCAAACGTCAAGGTCGCAGCGGGGTCGCATTGAAGTCAGACACATACAATTGTCATTTTCACGAACGCCTTTTAAGCAACACCTTTGAAACTTCACACATTCCAAAGTTTTGATGTTGTTTGGTTATAATCAAAGTGTGGTCAATTTCCATGATTGAGAGCATTCAGAGGGGTCAAGTTGAGGTCACACAAAAAGTGATAATCTTTATAAGACTCACGTTTGCTGCTATTGCTCACTTGACATTGGTGAAAGTGCTTATTTTATAATTGTTGATCTTGATGTTTTGACCAATTAATATTACCAGGATCAACCATACCAGATTTCAAAGTCCAGAAGTTGTCAAACCTCAAACCTGTTGGAAGTTTCAAAGATTTAAGCATCAACAAATTTCTATTTGATTTGACCTTAAATAACAGATTTGACCTTAAATCTTAAAACAGATCAACCAGACTTTGGTTTTATATAAATTGAAGTTCAATACAATTTCCTTTTTTTTACCCACACGAGACCCTGCTATGACCTTCACATTTCTCAAGGATCAACCTTGAATTCTCCATGTTGAACAATCATTAAGCAAAAGCGTTGTTTGAAGTTTGAAGGTTCTAGCTTCAAAAATCTCTGAAAAAATATGTTTCATCCGTTTTCTGAACCACATGTGACCCAGCCGTGACCTTGAAATCTGACAAGGGTCAACAAGACTTTTACCATGCATGGGGGCGATTAAACCCCAAATGTATGTGAAGTTTCAAGGTTTCAACTTAAAAAACGTCTGAGAAAAATATACATTTTCCTTTTTGGACAATGTGTTGCACGCAAGACAACACGACAAACGCTCGTGTTATCATTCTTTTACTTTAAGGTCGACTTGCGTGCCCGCTCTTTCGCTAATCTCAATTAAAATTCATCTTGGAAGTTCGGTTTTATTACGCTTTTAATTAAGAAGATTAAACTAAGACAACAAATAGTTAGTTTTACCCATTAAACTCGATAAGGTAGTGACATTTTATGTTGAACGCAAGATGGTGTCGCACGCAAGATCTGAAAAGATGTTGACGACATAATTTCAACACTTGATAGCGCATTCGTGGTTCGTGATTTCTTCACAAATTTTGAACACAGAATGTGTCACGTGGTTCCGTAGATGAAGTAGATCTTTGTACATGTAAATTTTGTTTTTAAAAGAAAATAACCGTTAATTACCGAACATTTTGTCGCACGCAAGATATGACGAAATTTTCAAATCGTTTTCAAAAATGCTGTTCAAAAGTTCTGCAGTCTTTGCTAGATTACGTGAAAGACAGCAGTTTGATACACCGTTATCGCTTGACGTGTCGACATCAATTCCAGAGTTTTTGAAAAAGAAATTTAGTAAATATCTGCGATTGAAAAATGTATGCCGTGATGACGACACATCTTGCGTGCGACACCTTAAAATTCGGTTATCGAAAAAAAAAAAATTCTCTCGAGATTTAGATTTGACGTTTGGTCTCGTCTGTAAAGCGATGTTTCAGGCATTCAATCAAACTAAATGCAATTCATTTGTGCTTCTTGTTATTTTTCTGTGGCATATTCAAAACACGAGGTATCACGATGTCCGTTTTCAGATGGCCGGTTTTGGCGTTATTTTTGACTTTAAACAAAGATAACTTCAAAACCGTTCAAGTCAGACACACGAAATTATGTCCACTATCTCTTCGCACATTCATCCACACACACACCAATTTTCAGCAGACACACGTTTTTAGAAACATTTTTATTGTAAAACAAAGTCGTCTTCTGTTCTGTGAGCACCTTTTGGCACTTAGTCATATATATAGATGTGTGTGTGTGCATTAGTGTGTGTGTGTGTGTGTGTGTGTGTGTGTGTGTGTGTGTGTGTGTGGTTGCGTGCGTGCGTGCATGTTTGTCCGTTCGTCTGTTCGTCTCGTTAACACTTGACTTGCTCTGCCTGCGCCTGGAAGTGAATATAATGATGTCCGATAACAGGTTCATCTCAAACAAATGGCAGAAGTCAAGCTAGGGAACTCAACCAGAAGAATCAACCAAACAAACAACATTCATTACACATAATCATTAACCCATCCCACCTAGCTATCCTATGCAGCCTCTTCCAGCTCATACACTCAGACTAAAAGCGAGATCAGATTTTAATCCTATCTGTTTCGGAGTGCGTGAAATTACTACAGGCAAAACTCAACGACTGACAGCGAGCCGATAATAGTGGCACGTGCGCATCGGGGAATCACTTTCTACCCCACGTAGTGAAAATCAACACTCCTTTCGATTTTATTTTGAACCGACATTTCTTGTTTGTTCAGCCTTCCTGAGAGAGAACAGATGATTAAGAGAAAATGTATGATTCGCACACTCATGTGAATGGTGCTTTGAGTTCAACTCAGTTTTAGGTTACAGTTATATTTTGGTGATACACCGAGTTTTACCTATGAGACCGAGTGTGTGCGCGCGCGCGCGCGTGTGTTTGTGTGTGTGTGTGTGTGTCTGTGTGTGTGTGTGTGTGTGTGTGTGTGTGTAGCATGTCTGCCCGTCTCTGCGCTGTTGTATGTATGCACATATATCATGCTAATCCATATGCACATCAAATGGGAACAACTTAAAAATGGGATAACGAACACAACTTTCAAGTCTGAACTGCTCTACAGTTGCCGCTCCCCCCTGTGAAAAAAGTATACCTCGCAAACTCCCAAGAAACACCCCTCCTTTTTACGACCGCTTTGTCTGGACATTTTCAAGGTCGTTAGTGGGAGGTTTTACAGTACGTGACAAAAGATTATAACAGTGCGCTGTTCGCACGGATGCTCTATCTCTCCCAGGAGAGAAGACGCTGGAATGAAAGCTTGCGACAGAGCATTCGTGGAGGACGCGATGATTTAAACTCAGGTTTGAGTTAGACGTCCCAAGAACTGTCATGAGAGAAAAGAATTATGGCACAGCGCTGGTCCAGTTGGTGCCGGAACTTCCACAAAAGGTGCTTCAAAGATAGTCAGCTACGCACACTCTTGTGATTGACGCGTAGGTTTTAACTCTATTCGGAGTTAGTAGCCCATAGAATTCTTTTGAGACAAGTGCGTTATGGAACAACGCTGGGAACTGGAAAGCACAGACGCTGAAAAGAAAGTCTACTACGCACACTCTTTCGAACGATGCCTAGATTGTGACTCAGTTTGGAGATGGCGTTCCACGAGACTATATTGGTAGGTCATGAGATCAAACGTATACAGCATTGCATTGCATTGGTCGTGGAGGTGTTTTCGGGTGGACGTTCATGAGACTGAAAGTGTAAGTGTACAGCATTGCATTGGTCATGGAGGTGTTTTCAGGTAGACGTTCATGAGACTGAAAGTGTAAGTGTACAGCATTGCGTTGGTCGTACACTTTGAGCTGCAGCTCAGTTTGGAGATACAGTCGAACCTGCCCTAGCGACCACCTCTTGAGACCGACCACCTGTCCAAAAACGACCACCCCAAAGAGTGTCTCCGACGGACTTTTTGTCTCTGTAATTCACTGTCCATAGCGACCATCTGTCTATAAAGACCACTTTTGGTTGGTCCCTTGGCTGGCCGTTATAGACAGGTTCCACTGTATTACTTATACTTTTAGCCCATACCTCTTCTTCTTCTTCGTTCATGGGCTGAAACTCCCACGTTCACTCGTGTTTTTGCACGAGTGGGTTTTTACGTGTATGACCGTTTTTACGCCACCATTCAAGCAGCCATACGCCGCTTTCGGGGGAAGCATGCTGGGTATTTTTCGTGTTTCTATTACCCACCGAACTCTGACATGGGTTACATGATCTTTTCCGTGCGCACTTGGGCTTGTGCTTGCGTGTACACACGAAGGGGAATAAGGCACTGGCAGGTCTGCAAACAAGCTGACCTGGGAGATCGGAAAAATCTCCACCCTTAACCCACCAGGCGGCCGCGGCATTAGCCTATACAACTAATGGTAGATCATGAGGCTTCTTCTTCTTCATCTTCTTCTTCTGCGTTCGATATTCATGGCCGAGATCATGAGGGTAAAAATCTGTTAGCATTGCGTTGGTCGTACGGGTGCAGCGTAACTGGGCCGTTACGAGAGAGAGGAAGGGAGCTGACGATGTCGTTTGCTTAATGCAAAATACCTGTAGTAATCTGAAGTGAGGAGGGGAGTGGGACAGGTAACAATCAAGGCATTGTCAGCTGACACGTCACCTGAGCGTTGGACGTTATGGGCCATTCTGTGCAGATCTCATCTCGCTTTTTAGGCCACACACAAACATGTCGTGTAGCGGATGAGTTTGGATCAGAGCTGTTCTCCGGCTACGGTTGAATATCCTTGGTTTGATCCTGCGTGGTGGCTTTTGTGTGTTGGGAATTACTGTTTAGGTTATATTAGGGGTGTGTTGGGTTTAGTATTTTAATTTCCTGCTTTGTTTTGTTATTGTCGATTTTGCAGCGAATGGTGTGGGTTTTTTTTTGTAAAAGGGGTTGCATTCTTTCACTTATCTTTGGCCTGTTTGCTGATCGTAATGGAAATAGTAACTAACGGGGATCTGTCTTGTTTGAAGTGTAGCGAATCCCTGATAGGACGTACCGGTGTTATAATCATGAACCCTGTCTCCATCAACAACACCCATCACCCCCCACACACACACACAGACACACACACAGACACAATCACACACACACACGCACGCGCGCACACACACACACACA